>NW_020312021.1:200979-410921 GCF_003144115.1 Tilletiopsis washingtonensis
CGCCCGAGGGTTGTCCGGATGCAGAGAGAGAGAGAGAGCGCAAGTAGCAGAGTGCTAGTGCAGGAGCAGCTGGGGACGACGAAGCGGCGAGCCAGCGGGGCTGCCACTGCGGCTGCCGTACAGCTCGCGCGGCGTGCCGGCGGCCGAAGAGGCAGACGAGAGCGGCGGCGTGAGGAGGCCCGCGACCTCGACGTACAGCGCGGGCGTGGCCTTGCGCACGGCGAGCGAGGCGGAGGTGTTGCGAGCGGCGTATGATCTGCAAGTCCGTTCGAAGCGCGCTTGATGAGCCAAGCGCCCGCTGTCTCTGCAAAGGCCCGCTCGGCGCGACTCGCAGAGGGGGGGGGGGGGTCGCGACTGTACTCACTCGAGAATGCTCACAGCGGCATTGGTGCCTCCCGACTGCTCCGAACGCAGCTTCCAGCGCAGAGCTCGCTCGCGGAACGCCTTGTTCTCAACGAGGAGACGCAGCATGGAGCCGCTGAGCTCCGCCGCGACGAGACGAGGAGCGCACTGGGAGCCGAGGGCGATGCCGGCGTGCACGCCGTAGGCCATGATGTCATGCCTTTTCGTCTCGAGTGTCAGCGCATGCTTGCCGCAAGTGGGAGATGCGAGCAAGAGGAGCCCCTCCCCCACACACACAAAACTCACGTCTCGCCCCATTGAGACACGATCAACTGCGGCATGCCGTACGCCACCGCCTCGTTGAAGCTGTTGCCGCCGCCGTGGTGCATGGCCACGCGCACCGCCGGATGCGCCAGCACGTTCTCGACGGAGGGGATCCAGCTCTCGCGGCAGATCCATTGCGGCAGCTCACTCGCGCACGGCACGTTCTGCGTCGTCTTTGGCAGATCGGGCACCTTGATGAGCGCGCGCAGCTGCGGACGCTGCGCCCTGACGGCATGCAGAGCATCGATGAGCGCCTCGTACTCGTGGTGCGTGAAGTAGAAGATGGAGCCCATGTTGATGTAGATGACCTCCTCGGAGGCATCTAGCCACTCGCTCACTGCGTCTGGGCGCTCGAAGCTCGCGACGACACTCTTGGGACCCGTGCCGGGCATGAAGCACGGGCCGACGAAGAAGACCTTCGCGTCGAAGCAGCGCGGCTCGTAGAGATCGAGGCCGGCGACGTTGAACGAGAGGGCCGCTTGCATCTGCGGAACGAGGTGCGGCGCCGGCGTCATGTAGCTGTCGCAGAGAAAGTCGACGGGCGCCAGGCCGAGCACGTCGCGCCGCTGCCGCCGCTTCTCGCGCGCGTAGGCGCTCGTCATGCACCAGTAGACGAAGGAACAGGCAAAGGCGACGTTGCGCCAGATGAGAAAGAGCGCCTGCAGCCAGGAACGAGAGCCGTCGGCGCGGCGCATGCCAGAGTCGGCGCCGCTGAGGCCGATGGGATGCCGCAGAATGTCGACGCTGTCGCCGTGCGGACATTCAGTGAGCCCGCCGCAGTGCTGCTTTGTGCGCCCACTCGTCTCGCAAGCCAACTCACAAAGAGGCCGCAGCACAGCTGGCCGCCGGCGACGTCTGCACATACTCCTTGCCACTGAGGCGCACGCCGTCCATCGCAAACGGCGAGAAGTTGTCGACGATGATCATGTCGGCGTCGACGTGCAGACAGAGGTCGCGCACCTTGAAGACCACACGCGCGTACTCGTCGTGTCCGGCCGCCTCGTCGACGAGCGTGGTGACGTAGGAGAGATACTGCGCCAGCTGTCCGGGCGCATGGCGAATGCTTTTGTGGAAGAGCTCGGGCTTGCCCTTGATCAGCTCCGTCAGATCCTCGAGGGCGCGGCCGGCGCCGACGCCGTGGAAGAAGGCGCGCTCGCTGGCGTGGGCTTGGCGGGCCACGTTGGAGAAGGAAGCGGCGAGCCGGTCGGCACTGGCAAAGTGCACAGAGTGGCCGCGCTCGAGCAGCTCGCGAGTGATGGCGAGCAGCGGGTTGACCTGGCCCGTGGCGGGGTTCGAGACGAAGAGGAAGCGCATGGCGCGCGAGCCTGGAGGAGAGAGGGGGAGACCACGATGCGGGAAGGCGAAGAGCGCGAACGAAGTGCAGCAGAGAGGCGTTTGCGGGACGAGGGGAGAGGATGGAGATGGGTGGAAAGGAGGAGCGCTCGAGGTCGGGCCGTCGGGCAAGGGTGTGCGGCTGCTCTCTGGAGGGGAGCGTGCGCACGCCGACGCTCGAGCGGCCGCCGACGCCGCACTGCGCGCCGGTGCGGCGTCATGCTTTGCGCGACAGCTGCTGCGCCGTGCTGGGATGCCTCGATGCCTGCTATCTCGCGCTGTGGGGCAGGTCGCCGTGCTCGGCACCGGCCGGCGCTGCGGCGAGTCGTGCTCTTTGCGGAAGCAGCGGCAGCGGAAGAGCCGCGCGGCGTGCGCATGGGACGACGGCATGACGCGCCCTCATATCAACACGACGAGCTAGCGTGGTGCCGTGGCACTCAGCGCTGAGTGATGAAGCGTCACTCGCCTCGCGACCTGCCTGCAGCGCTGGCTCGGCGCTCGTCCCGAAGGAGGCATGATTGGCCTCGGGGATGAGGAGCTGCGGGTGCCGCGGCGCAGGCACAGCGGCCGCACGCGCACGAGCCGCGCGCGAGGCGGCGGAAGCACATCGCGCGGCGCGCGCCCATGAGCGCCGGCGCTGCTCCCTTGCCGACCCTGACGCTGCAGCGCTGTGATCGGCCTTTCAGCGTCCGAGCGCTATTTCGGGCGACGCCGATCAATCTCAATCCTCCCACCTCGACTTGGCAGGGCGCCTGCGAGGCCGTCTTGCCCTCCGGTCTCGCCCGCGGCCCACCTCGCGCTGCGCTGCACGGCCCACACGTCGCTGGCTGAGCAGCAGCGCATGTCCAAAGGGCGTCTCGCGGCATGCTGCCGGCAGGCTTAGCACGAGGCGCTGCGGCTTGCCCACTCCGAATGCTATCTGGCGCTCTCGTGAAGCGTGACAGCCGGGGCCGGAGTAACGTGTCCTGAGCGAGAGGGTGCAGGCAGCTTGCGGCGCGCTAGCCTCGGGAAGCGTCCTAAGCGGGCAAGTCTGCCGTCCTGTGCAGGCGACCTGCAGCGCCTCCAAGAGCAGCGTCAGGTTCGCGTCCTTTGCGGTTTCAGCGGGCAGCAGCAGCGAGCAGCGAGCAGCGAGCGAGCCCCTGCCCGCCGGCCGCTGCAGGCTGGCGTCGTTCTAGCGTCACCCTTGGGCTTCTGTTTGTGTCGCGCCGACGTCGGAGAAGACGCCGCACCCTGCGCTGTCGAGCGCCGGCCTTGCGAGAGGGCAGCAAGCTGGCGTTCGCTCACTCTTGCGTTCGGATCCTCGCGGGACGCTGCACAACGCCTCTCGATGGCCACACGCGCTTGCTCAAGCAGACGCAACGACGCTGCAGCACGATGGCGGCAGCGAGCTCGAGCTCGCGCTGGGTGCTGCTGCGTTGAGAGCAGCGCCGGAGAAATTGCTCCCGTCGCTGCAGAGCGCTAGCGCGAGACCAGCTGCAGCGAGGCTCTGGGATCCGCGGAAGATCAAGCTGCTCCTCCTCCTTCTCCTTCTCCTTCTCCTTCTCCTCCTCCTCCTCCTCCCCGCTCATGAGCTCGAGTCCCCTGTGATAAGTGCAAGGGAGCGAGATGAAAACGCGCACGCACGCCCGATGACGGTGCACGGGAGCAGAGCGTGGGTTGCGAGGGCGACGGCGCAGCTGGATCTGGAGTCGTGCATCCGCCCCCATGGCAGCGTAGCACGCCGCCTCTCCTCTCTGCGAAGGCCCACATGATCCAGGGAGGAGGACAAAAGTAGAGGCAGAGGCATCTGCGGCGCAAGTGAGGCTGAGGCCGCAGCTGAGCTGCGTCCACGCAAGAGTCTCCGGGCATCGTAGAGCGTGACGCACTCTACTTCATGAACAGCGTGACTACATCGCCGTCGGCCACCGCATGGTTGATGCCGACCTTCTGTCCTTGCAGGAACTTGCGTTCGATAACGCGTCAGCCCGGTGTGAGGGTAACCAGAGGCAGCGATGGCATGCTCACCTTGCTACTGGCGCCCCACACCACCGCGTACGAGAACTTCTCGACGAGCGACTTGTGAATTTGGTTGCACTGGCCGCCACGCGATCAAGTCAGCGTGCTGAGCCGATATGTGACGAGCAAGCCAGACGCACCACATCCTCAATCGTCCCGCCTCGCCGCACGATGACCGGGTCATTCAGATCCGGGTGCTCGCCGCGCTTGCGCGTGTAGACGCGCAGGAGCCGCATTTCCGCCTGTCGGGCAGGGGGGGGGGGCGCTATCAGCGATCGGTGCTCTTTCTCCGCACTCATCTCACGACGCACCCAGATGCGATCGAGCAGGCGATCCAGATTCAACTTCTGCTCGCACGAGACGACGATGGAATGTGGTCGTCGCGCCAGCTTGTCCATCTCCTCGAGCGAAATCGAGTCGATCTTGTTGTACACGTACAGACAGGGCGTGTACTTGCGTGTGCCGAGCACCACATCGATGAACTGGTCGACTGTGATGTCTTCGCGGAGGAGAACGTCGCAGTTCTGCGATGGGGTGGTCAGGCGAGGAGGACAAGGGGGCAGGCAGGGCGTGACTCACGTGCATCTTGTAGCCCGCAAGAATGGTGCGGATCATCTTCTCGTCGATCTTGGTGAGTGTGAGGCCCATGGCCTTGGAGATGACAATGCCGCCGCCATTCTTGCGCTTCAGCACCACTAAGAGCGCAGCATCAGCACTGGACACGCCCGTGTCTGCCGCAAGAGACTGACCATCAGGCGGCGACTTGTTCAGCCGAATGCCCACATCGTCCAGCTCCTTCTCCAACAGCGGTCGTTGTTGCTCTGACTTTGTCGCATCCAGCATGATCTTATCATGCGTAGCATCCTGTCAGTCGCCACGTTCGTCCCAGCCGCAGACCGGCCGGGGCCAGAGCTTGCACGCTCGCGCCTCGAACGCCGACTCACCAAGATGAGATCCGCCGTCTTTGCCACGCTAACCACCTGTCTACCTCTGCCTCTTCCCTGCGATGCCCCCTCAATGATACCCGGCAAGTCCAACAGCTGAATCTCTGCGCCCTCATACTCGAGCACACCAGGGATGGCTGTGAGCGTCGTGTACTCGTACGCGGCCGTGGCGCTCTCGGTGCGCGTGACGGTGTTGAGCAATGTGCTCTTGCCCACCGAGGGGAAGCCGATGAGTGCCACGCGCGCACTGCCGCGCTTCTGCACGTCGAAGCCTTCGCCGGGCCCGCGCGACTTGGTGTCGGGCTCGAGCAGCTGCACGCGCAGCTTGGCCAGCTTGGCTCGTAGCTGCGAGGCGCAGGCGGTCAGCAAAGCCGGACGAGGCCCTGGCGGCGCAGGAGATGCGCACTTGGCCGACGTGGTACTCGGTCGCCTTGTTCTTCTGCGTCCTCTGTAATGCCGCACACCCATGTCAGCCGTGCCAGGAGCACCGCGAGTCTGCTTCGGCAGCACAGACGCACGGCCATCTCCTCCTCGATCTCCTTGATCTTCTCTGCCGCGCCCATGATGCCGAATGTGCGGTGGTGCGAGACTGGTGAGTGTGCTGTGTGCGGCGGTGCGTGGCGCTGCGGCGGTGGAGGATGGAGGTGGGAGCGGGGCAAGGTGGAGCAGCGCATCTCCCTCGACTTTGGGTCCGGTCACGTGTCACGGCACGGCGGCGGCGCGGCTTCCCCGGCGCCGCTGCGCACAGACGCCCGACATGCCGCGTCGCGCGCGCTGGCCGCGCCAGAAGCATGCCTCCCGCCCCTCACCCGCCCGTCCCGTCCGCCGCCGCTGCTCATCCACCATGCGCACGCCCCTCTCCCTCGCCGTGCTGCTGGCCTTCGTCGCGCTGCTCGCCGGCAGCGTCGATGCCGCCCGGCGGCCCTCTCGCCATGCCGGCGCCTCCAGTGCCGCCTCCAGCGCCGCGCCCCTCCTCGCCCGCGCCGCTGCCGCGTCCGACGGCATCCTCACCCTCGCCTCGCCCGCCGAGTTCACACAGCTCCTGCAGCCGCCGCGCAGCCACGCTACCGCACTGCTGCTCACCGCCGTCGACTCGGGCGTGCCGTGTGCGCCGTGCCACACCTTTGTGCCGCACTGGAAGGCCGTCGCCAACAGCTGGCGCAAGAAGGGCGCCACGAACAAGGACAAGCTCGTGTTTGCCAGCATTGAGTTCAAGGATGGCAGAGAGGTGTTTCAGCAGGTGAGCTGCGAGCAGCGAGCGGGCAAGGCGGGCAAATGCGAGGTGTACACGAAGGCACGCACATGTGTGCGACAGCGCGAAGCCACACCTTTGCGCCTTGTATCCCGGCCGATGAAGCGGGGAGGGGCAGAGCCTGTGCTGCTCTACGTGCAGGGCAGAGGAAAGTGGCGCGGGCCGATGGACGGGAAAGGGTCCACGGCAGCTTCGGACCCTGGCCCTTCATTGCTAGGCGTTAGTCCGGAGCTCCTGCTAGCGATCTGCGTCACAGGCCGCTGGCAGAACGAGGCAGCGGCACGGCTTGATAGGTTGCATCCGCTGCATTGCTGTCTGCATGGCAGCGAATGGCGCGGAGGCTGGCATCTGACGATGCTGTGCTGTCCGAGCGGCACACTGGGTTGCCGACTCGCAGCCAATGCGGGGCTTGCGGCACCATGACTGACACACTCAACCTTGGCCACAGTTGCAACTCACATACGCACCCGTGCTGCTGTACTTTCCCGCGGCGTCGGACAACAAGGCTGAGCCGGCCAAGTACGACTTCAACCGACAGGGCTTCGAGGGCTCGTCAGTGGCCGACTTCCTCTCCGCGCAGCTCGGGTACAAGTTCCCCTATTCCGCTCCGTTCCCCTGGGGTGCCGTCCTGACTTTCAGCGGTGCCTGTCTCGTCATGGCCGGCGGACTGCTCTTCGTTCTGCCGAAGTTGCTCGCCGCCTCTTCCCTCTCGGTGCTCGCTGCGTCGGGCGCCAAGTTTGTCTGCATGGCCATCAGTCTCGGCACCATCATCATCATGTGCGCCGGACACATGTGGAACAACATCCGTGCGCCGCCGTACATGCAGATCGGCACCGGTGGCCGGCCAGAGTACTTTGCTCAAGGCTTCCAGAACCAGTACGGCGCAGAGACGCACATCATCGCTGCCTTCTGTACGTGGCCCCTCAGCGCGAGCTCCCTTCCTCGCAGTAGCTGACGCTGGATGGCCGCAGATGCACTGCTCGCCTTCTCCGTCGTCTCGCTCATTGTCTTTGTGCCTGCACAGCGCGATGCGGTGCGGCAGCGGGCAGGCGTGTACATCTGGAGCGCCATCCTGCTCGGCACGTTCAGCATGGTGCTGGCGGTGTTCCGCATCAAGAAGTGAGTAGAGCGAGCTGCCTGTGAGACGAAGTGGCGCTGACTGTTTGCCTTCACGTCGTGCCACCAGCCCGTCGTATCCATTCGTGAGTGCCCCACTCGCCGTCGCGTTCAAGCACTGTGCTGAGAAGCGACTCTCTGCAGCGCATCTTCTTCTAGTCGGCCTCAGCTCTCGCTTGGCGCATGCAAGCGTAGGCGCTCCAATGCACGGCGCCGAGACCAGAGCCGCTGGAAATAGAATGGTCAACGTCAGCCGCGCGATGAAGCGCCTCCGATGTGCTTTCAGCTCAAGTGCCCCTCTCGAGGGACCCGCTTGGTTCCGAGGTGTGGTATTAACATGCGCAGCGTGCTATAGACGAGTGACGGCGGTACAGGGGGAATGCTGAGCGGCGCATGGATGAGGGGATGCAAGATAGCGGTGCGGCAATGTGCGAAAGCTGGGTCAGGTCAAGAAGCTCAAGGGGGAAGAGGGTGGGCAGCAAACGACGAGCAAGAGGCAGGACGGCGTGCTACTGCTGCATCGCATCGACGTTCTCGTCCCAGATGTGCGCGGCGAGGTTCGGCAGCGGCGGCGCCGCCTCAAAGTCGAGGCCGAACGGATACACGCCCTGTCCATCGGGGCGCTGCGGCTGCCCTTGCGCCGTCGCCTGGCCCTGCGCTTGCTGCTGTTGCGGGGCGCTCGGCTGGGCGCGCAGAGGCATCTGGACGTGCGTCTGCTGCTCGTACAGCGTCTGCACCTGCTGCAGCTGCTGCATGCGGTCGTCGTCGTCGTCAGCCGGAATGACGCCGTCGAGGTAGAGCAGGTCGGCAAGCGCACTCTCGGGGATGAGGCCGGCGCGCACGTGCATCAGCATCTCGGCGGAGCGGCGCGCCTTGATGCTCTTCTCGCCGGCGCGCTCCAGCGCCAGAATGAGCGCGGCGAGCGCAGCAGCCAGACCTGGGTCTTCCGGCGCGCCGGTGCGGCGGGCACGGTCCATCTCCTTGGCGACCATGCGGCCGGCGACGCTCCAGACGACAAAGATGTGCGGAAAGAGCAGGCCAAAGTCGTAGCTACCAGCGAGCAGCTCGTGCACGGCCGTGAGAATCTGCTGCGTAGCAAAGCGCACGCGCTGCTCCGACTGCCCGGCCGCGTCGGTGGAGCTGAGGAAGTGCTCGTGCAGGTAGATCGATGCCAGGTGCATGTTGCCATGCGCCACGAGCCGGTCCGAGGAGAAGTCGGCCGTGAAGCGCGTCGGCGGGAAGCTGGCCATAAAGTCGGCGATGTTGGCGTCGAGCTTGCGCATGGCCGTCGGCCGCCGTCCCGGGTTGCTCGCGACATGGTGCCGCACGCAAAACGTCAGCACGCGCTTGATGAGGATGCTCGACTTGATGTGCAGCGTAAAGTCGTCGATGTGACCCGTCTTGAAGAGGTCCGGCGACGCCAGGTGCTGCTTCGTCAGCGGCGGGTCGAGGCCGGCCTGGAAGTCAGCCACGGCAACAGGCAGCTCGCACTGCACGGCGGCGTCGGAGAGGATCGTCTCGTAGAAGCGCGGCAGGCCCGAGTTGATCTGGTCGGTAATGTAGATCCACCACATCGTCTGGCGCCGCTCGTGCTCCTCGGGCGCGCTTGCCGGCTCGCCAAAGATGCCCGTGTCGGCAGTCGCGTCGTGCCTGCTCGAGAGCTTGTCCAGGCCTGCGGCACTGGCTGCACGCGCCAGGAACGCATTGCTGAAGAAGGCCTCGGTGAAGCGCAGGTCGGCCCAGAGCACATTGGTGATGAGCAGCACGGCGTGCACCCAGTCCAGCGCGCCCTTGTACTCGTTGAGCAGGCCGCGCTCGACCTTGTTGCGCGCCTTGGTGAGGTGCCACTCCTTGAAGCTCGTGTTGCGCGGACTGGCATTGTCGGGCCGCGAGCGCGCGTCGGCGAGGAACGGCACGTTGAACTCGGCGTCGGGGCGGTGAAGGTCATGCGCCTCGACGCCGTCGAAGAAGGGCGAGAGCGGCGCTGCGGCTGCCAGGATCGCATGCACGAGAGACTCGTGCGGCCGGTGCGGGTGCCGCGGCGGCAGCGACAGGCTGGCCATGAAAGAGCGCTTGTAGAGCATGGAGCCGAGCGGATGACGCGCGAAGAAGGTGCGGCACAGTGCGTGCACCACGTCTGGCGGCGGCAGGTCGGGCGACCAGCCGGGAAAGAGCAGCTCGAGCAGCGGATCAGGCTCGGCAACTGTCGGTGCCGGCTCGCCCTTGCTGCCGCCGGCAATCGAGACGCCATTTGAGCCGTCGCCCTCGTCGTCGAAGCTGAACTCCTCGCGTGTGGCAGACACGGCGGGCGCCACTGATGGACCCGAGTCGCGCGAGCCAGCGCGCTCAATCGTGGCGGAGCCAGCAGCCGAGACGGCACTCAGCGGCGACGCTGCGTGCGGTGCGGAGGGGATGGTCTGCGCCAGCACGGGCCGCATCTGGTAGCGCGTGCGCAGACGCTCCTCGCGGCCGCTGCTGGGCGAAAGCATGCTGTAGATCGGCACGGCGCCGGCTGCCTCGCGCTGCTCGCCGCGCTCGTGCGAGCGCTGGTAGCGCGCAGACGGCAGCGTCGGCGAGGCGGCGCGCGATTGGAGCACGCTGTCCCGTCCATCGCGGCTCTCGGCGCGGGCCTGCGCCAGCAAGCCCTCGAGATGGACCACGCGGGCCTGCAGCGCTGCGACGCGCGGGTTGGCATCGACGGGAAAGGGGGCATCGAGCGCCGGCCGCGGTGCCGTCTGCTGCCAGGCGGGATGATGCATCGGCGCAGAGGGCCCTGGGCGTGGCATCGGCATCGCATGCTGCGGTGCTGCGACTGGCTGCATCGCCACAGGCGGCAGCGGCTGCGGCCCTGGGCCGCCTCGCGCTGTGGACGACTCGCTGTCGCGGCGCAGCTCACTGCCGCCGCTGCCGTTGCGTGCACGCCGCTCGCCCTCCTCGCCGACGGTGTCGCGGCGCCGCTTGCGTCGTTCCTTGCGCGCTACGGCTTCCGGGTCAGCATCACCGCTGGCGCCTGCCGCAGGCGCATCGTCGTAGTGGCATGGGCCATCAGGCACCGGTGCCGGGTGGTTTGAGGCGGCGGCAGCGGCCTTGGAGCGCGCGCATGTGGAGCACACCGGGCGCACGGCATCGCAACGCAGCTGCAGGGAGCGCATGAGCACGGCAGGCAGCACGGAGCACAGCGGGACCACGCACCTTGCGCTTGCGGCACGAGAGGCACGCCTGGTTGCGGCGCAGCGGCGTCGCGCCGTCGCCTTCGTCCTCGTCCTTGAGCGGCACGCCGGGCTGCGAGAGCTGGCGGCCCTCGTGCGACCACGCGGCGTGCTGCGGCTGCGGCTGTGGCTGCGGCTGCGGCTGCATGGGATAGTAGCCCTGCTGTACTTCGTCGGGATGACGCGGCGCCCACTGCTGCGCGTGCGGCGCCGGCGACGAGTGCGGCGGCGGCAGGCTGGGCGTGGCGCTGCCCGAAGGCGTCCCGCTGGCGTAGTAGCCGCCGCCTAGCTGCGGCGAGGCATGTGCATGGCCGCCGGTGGGAGCGTAGCCGCCGAGCTGCGGCAGGTGTGGAGCGTGGTGCGGCGCATGCTGCTGCTGGTGCGGGTGCTGGTGCGGCGGCCCGGCGCCGCCGTCCCATGCGCCGTGCGCGGGATGCGGGTGGTGGTGCGGCGGCTGCATGGCGCGCCGGGGCCGGGTGGAGCGCAGACACCTATGCGCGCACACGCGAAGCAGCGAGAGGGACGCAGATGTGCGGCGTGCAAGGACGGAGGATGTGGGGAAGAAGAAGGCCGCGCCTCGGAGCCGGGAGCAACCAGCAGGAGATGGCGCTGCCGATCCGCTGCCGCCGCCGCGCCGAGCCGGCGCACCCCGCAACGCGACGCGGGGCGCTGCGCTGCAGGCCGCAGACGCTAACGATGAGGTTCCCCACGTCCGCCTTCTCCGATGTCTCCTTCGGCCGCAGCAGGTGCCTCCGCAAGCGCTCGGAATGCTACGTACGCTACTCGACTTGCCTCGCTCAGCGGCTCGTGCCGAAGGCCGATGCGGGAAGGGAGCGCAGCGTTGCACGGGCATGCCATGGCCGTCTCGTGCTGCACGAGCGTGACACGTGCCGCGCCATCGCTGCAGGGCTGTTCCTGCTTTCCCCGCGACGCTGGCAAGGCCGAGTCTCGGCTTCTGTGCTAGCGTCTCTTCCGACAGACACAGCTGCACAGATGCCGCAGAGAAGCCCTGCAGTCCAGCTGTGCTGCGGCTTGCGCACCAGCCGACGACACCCAGCCAGCGCCGGCAACGACGGCACGGACTGGCAAGGCTGCCGGCGGAAGGGGCCAGAGGCGGCGGCTCTGAGATCGACAGCCTCGTCAGCTCTTGAGCCCGTTTGCCGTCGAGTCGGCAGCCCACACTTCCGACGTCCGCAGAGTCCTTCTTTACGCTCCGTCGCTTGCACGATGGCCCTTGCAAGAGACTTGCGGCTGCGCCTTGGCGCCGCGCTCGGCTGCTCCCGACTTGCAGATCTTCGCTCATGCGTTGCGCTCCCGCAGTCGCGCCATCCCTCGAGCACAGCAGCAGGACGACTATGTCCCGCTGCAAGTGCGCAGGCACCGGGCTGCACAAGCAGGGATGCTGCGCAGCGCTGAAGGTGCGAAGACCGACGTCGCACTGGACCCACGCCGTCTCGCAAAGCCGGCCCGCTTGCCGTCGTCCCGGTGCGGCGGAAGCATTTCGCGCGGCAGCGTCTGCGCGCAGAGCCTCCGTCCGCTGTCAGCCGCTCGCGGCGCTGTCCCAGTCGTGCTTGCTGGCCGCCTTTGCGTGTACCTGGTAGCCCCAGCAGCGCTCGGCATGATGGATGCATCGCAGGTGTAGAGAGGCGAGTGGCAGGTCCGAGCCGGCGCACGGATCCGAGTCGAGAGCTTTCGGCAGCGCTGTGTCTTGCTCCCGCTCCGCTGCAATAGAATGGAGCCGGCAGGCCCACGGCGACGAGCTTGTGTCCGAGCCCACGCGCCAGCTCGTGCTCTCCCGTCGTCCTCGACGGGCTGCGATCTTACGCCGTCTCAAGGATGGAGCAGCGGGCAGGTCGGAGTTTGGCACGTGGCCAATCTTGATAGCCAGCCGCCCTGCTCCCACGCAACGTTGGGAGCCCGATGCCGCCGCGCCTTTGGCTGCCTTGCGCTTCTGTTGAGATGACGTTGCGTCTCTCGGCAATCTGTGCGCTGACGCTGTGACAGCACGCAGCGCTCAGGTGCAGCGACATCGGCACGGAGCCGCGCGGACCGGGATGCCGAGGCTGCTGCGCTTGCTCGGCATCGTAGAGAGCCGCACAACTTGAGAGGTGCCGCGCCGTGGCGCCGGAGGCAGCGCTGCCGGCCGCATCGGCAAAAGCGCCGCGGCGCTCGGCGCCAGCCTCGCTGCTTGCCTCCTTTCCGCGCCGCAAGAGTGCAGCGAGACGCAGCTCTGAGCACGAGGCACTGAGCCAAACTTCCGCGGCAGAGCAGGAGGGAAGGAAGCGGCTCGGCGCCACCAGCGGCCGAGCGGCGGCAGGATGCAGCAGCCGCGCCAGCACGCCGGCTGCCGCGCCGCGAACGTGCGTGTGGTGCTCTGCGCCGGAGATGCGACGTCGCGAGCGTCACGCCGCGTCCGCTTGCGACGAGGTGCGGCGTCGGGCGTGCCTGCCTCTGCCGGCCATCTCAATCGGCAGCGGAACAGGCAGATGCTCCGCATGATGCATGAGGGCAGGCCGGAGGGGGCGCATGCGGCCGAAGGAGAGAGCGATTGCAGCGGCAGACGGCAGCGCTCCCATGCGGTACCGTGCCGTCGGCACGGGCGCCGGCGCACCGAGCGCCGCTCTGCCGCTCTGCCGCTGTCAGCCGCCCACCTCCGCGCTGCATCTGCGGCGCCGCGATCTGCGTCGCAGGGGAGCAGCGCCGGCAGCGGCGCAACGGGGCTCCGTGTGCTCGCAGCAGATGCAGCGACGCAGGCAGTCCGGCACGGGTCAAAGGCAGAGAGAGCGCTGCACTCGTGAACACTCTCTGATTGCGCTCGGAGCCTCTGCCTGCGGCTGTTTGCGCCGAAGTGTGCTGGCGCGCCAGGCAAGAATAGAGTGGGAGCCAAGTCGAGGCGAGGAGCCGTGTCCGCCCGCCGCTGCGGCGTCACTGCGCCGGCATGATGCCGACGCTGCACCCCAGGACTCGCGGCCGGCACTCTACTCAGACGCTGCGGTCCCGGCGTCAGGTACAGGGCGCTGCGAGCGTCAGAGTGAGGGTGCAGGGGCAGCCAGACAGAGCTCGCCGCAGCGGGAGCAGCACCAGAGCAAGGCCGCTGCGCCGGCATCCACACGACACGGAGGCGGAGGCTGCGCCGCATCCGCCCGAGCCGCCGCTGGGCCGTACATAAGGCCTGCTGCCTCCGTCGCAGCTCTCATCAGCCCCCTCATCCTCTCAAGTGCTCCTCCGACTCACTCTGTCCCCCAGGCCCGCAAGGCAGACGGACTCCACCACCCGCTCCTCTACTCCCATCCACGGACCACGATGCATCTCTCTACCCTCCTCCCGCTCCTTCTCCTGCCGCTGGCCTCCGCCATGCCGGTGTACCAGGCCTCCGGCTCGCACCCCGTGCAGCGCCGCGCGCCCGCCGGCCGCCAGTACCCCGCCATCAACCAGACGCCGCCGAGCAGCATGACGCCCGCCTCCTGGACGGCCGCGTACGAGGCCGCCAAGGCGCGCGGCGCCATTCCCGGCTACCCCGTCGCGGCGCCCGGCGGCACGGGGCAGTACCCGCAGGGCACCAACGTCGGCCAGGTCTGCTCCTGGACAGCGACCAAGTGCTTCGGCCACGACGACATCTACGAGGCGCCCGCCAACGAGTGGGCCGTCTCGTTCGACGACGGACCGACGCAGCAGAGCGAGGGCCTGTACCGCTTCCTCGCCAGCCAGAACCAGACGTCCACCTCGTTCATGTGAGCATCGGCCATGAGTTTTTCCCTTGCAGCACATCTGACGCATCGCTGCAGGATCGGCTCGCAGGTGCTGGATTTCCCCAACGCGCTGCAGGTCGCCAAGCAGAGCAACATCCAGATGGCGCTGCACACTTGGTCGCACACGCCGCTGTGCGGCCTCACCGACGAGCAGATCGTCGCCGAGCTCGGCTGGAACATGCAGGTGCGTCGCTGCCCTGCTGCTTGCCTTCACGTCACACCATACTCATATTCTCCACCAGATCGTCATGGACGAGACGGGTCTGCTGCCCGCGCTCTACCGTCCGCCGCAGGGCGACGTCGACGACCGCGTCCGCGCCATCGCCCGCGAGGTCTTCGGCCTGCGCGCCGTCATGTGGGGTGAGTGCAAGCGCAGCATGCATCGTGTAGCGCCTTCGCTGACCTGTCGCGCCAGCCTACGACAGCAACGACTGGTGCCTCAACGGCCAGGGCGGATCGGCATGCCCCGGCCAGGTGCCCGGGCAGGACAAGCAGAGCGTCGTCGACTACATCTATCAGACGATCTACAAGAAGGACCGCAGCCAGGGCGTCATCATCCTCGAGCACGAGCTCACCACGGACTCGGTCGGCATCTTCGAGTCGTACTACCCCACGCTCAAGACGGCCGGCTGGCAGCCGCACTGCATCGCCGAGCTCTCCAACGTCGACGAGGACTGGTACAGCAACGCGGACAACAACAACGCCGAGGCCGACGCACGCACCGACGTGCTGCCCGTGCCGGAGAGCAGCACGACGTCGAGCAGCGCCACGAGCACCGGTGCCGCCAGCTCGGGCGCTGCGTCCAGCGCTGGCTCGTCGACGAGCTCCGCCTCGCACTCGTCGAGCAGCAGTGCCCGCGCAAGCTCTACGTCCAGCAGCAGCATCGCGCGTGCCTCGGCCTTGACTGGCGCATCGAACGGCAGCGCCGGCCTCGCCAAGTCGCTGCGCTCTGCCGCACTGCTCCTCGGTGCCGGTGCCGTCTGCCTGCTCCTCTGATCGTCGCCCGGACCCGCCTTCCACATCGTCACCACACAGACCTCTGCTCCGGCCAGCTCGCTTCATCTTCTACCCCGCATACACTGCCGCCCTTAGACATCATACCAGGCCCCGCTCACCCACACACCCGCTCGCCAGCAATCACGATGCAGCTTGAGCCACCTGTTGCCTGTGCCTGAGCGAGATGGCGGTGAGGAGAGGGACGAGCTCCGTGCCGCGAGCGTGGGAGCGGCATCGCGTGCTTACGTCCGCACGTGGCGCGCGCAGCCTGAGCACGCCCCGCCTCCACCTCACGCCACTCCTTCCCCTACCACCACCACCGCTCGCCCACCCTGTCCCTGCGTCTCTCACCCACGCAGGTCCTCCTTCTCGCCCTCACGCTTATGCTCGCACGTCTCTTTGCCTCGCTCCGCTCTTCCGCACCCAGCGCTCCGCTGCTCCCGCCTACCCAGCCCACCACCTCGTTCGCACAGCAGGCGCGCAGCATGGCCTCGTCGGCGTCCGACAAGCCGCAGTTCGGCACGTTTGCCAACGGCTGCTTCTGGGGCACCGAGCAGTGAGTGGTGTGAGCGCGCGGTGGCTTGTGCCATGCTGACGCACCTCACAGCATCTTCGTGAGCCGCCCTCCACGCCCGCGCACAAAGACCGCCACACTGACGCCTCGCACAGCGCGAGCACTACGCCGGCGGCAAGGGTCTGCTCGACGCCAAGGTCGGCTTCATCGGCGGCAAGGAGTCGTCGAAGAACCCCTCGTACGAGGAGGTGTGCACGGGTCGCACAGGCCACGCCGAGGCGGCGCAGGTCAAGTTCGACCCGAGCAAGGTGTCCTACGCCGAGCTCGTCGAGTTCTTCTACCGCACCCACGACCCCACCCAGCTCAACGCCCAGGGCAACGACCGCGGCACGCAGTACCGTAGCGCCATCTTTGCCCACGACGCAGAGCAGCTCGAGACCGCAAAGAAGGTCACGGCCGAGGTGCAGGAGAAGCACTTTACGCCCAAGGGCAAGAAGATCGTGACGCAGATCGAGCAGCGCGAGGCGGGCGACTTCTTTGAGGCAGACTCGTACCACCAGGAGTACCTGTACAAGGTGAGCAGGCCGTGCTGCCGCGATGAAGTTGCCCTTGCTGACTTCGTGTTCCGCGCAGCACCCGAGTGAGCATCTCAGGGTGTCGTGGCTCGGGGCAACGCTGACCTCCACCTGCAGACGGCTACCAGTGCGCCAACCACCGGCTTTGTGAGTTCGCGCAGGCAGGGCGCGGCAGACCAATGCCCGATGCTAGTCCTCTGAGCCACTCTGACACTCCATGTCTTGCTTTGCAGGGTGGTGATCTGCCCCCACTCGTCTCTGCACCTTGACTCCGGACGAATGCATCTCTGCCGCACCCTCAGAGGCGTGACTTGTGATCGCTCCTCTACAGATGACGCTGGTAATCGTATGTATCATTCGCTCGTGGTGGAGACTGGAGGCGAGGGGGAGTCGTTTATGTACAGCTGCGAGCGGAGTGCGGACGGAGACTGGAGGCGGAAGAGGTCTTGAGGAGGCGGGAAAGTCCGGAAGAGAGAGAGGTGGTTCGGCGGAGCCGGGCGTCGATGCGAGCACACCGCTCGTGCGACCCGCAAGCGGGCGCGACGGGCGCTTACTCGCCGCCGCCACCGTCATCGCCGCCGGCATCCATGCCGTCCTGGTAGCCGTCGCCGTAGTCGTTGTCGCCCATGGCGTTGCCGAGCAGCATGCCGCCCATCACTGCGAGGCGGAGGACATCAGCGCCTGAAGACAAGAAGTGAAGGGACAAGGCGCTACTCACAGCCCATACCGGCACCGGCCATGAGCGGCACTGAGGGAGGGAGGGAGCGCAAATCGTCAGCTCACGTTCAGAGGCGACGAACGACGCTACTCACTGCCCATGCCGCCGCCGCCGCCGCCCATGCGCCGTCCGCCACCGCCGCCAAACATGCCGCCGCCGCCCATGCGACTCTGCTGCATCATGGGCTGCTGGCCGTACATCGGCTGGCCATAGCCCATCTGCGGCTGTCCGTAGCCCATCTGCGGCTGGCCATAGCCCATCTGAGGTTGTCCGTAGCCCTGCTGCGGGTAGCCGCCGTCGCCGCGCATGTCACCGCCAGGCGGCGGTGCGTTGGGAGCGGCGTAGGAGGAGGAGGAAGGCTGCGCCGCGCCGGGCTCATCCAGCGGGTGCACCCAGATCGAGCGAGGCGGCGTCTCGCGCGTGTTGACGAAGAAGTTGCGCTTGTAGCTGAGAGGTGGCGAGCGTCAGCGCCGAGCGCGAGGAGCAGGCAGACAGGCGAATGAAGCACGATGCGGCAGCGCAGCCAACTCTCGCCACACATCGCTCTCACGAGTAGCAGCAGCGAGGCTCGTGGCGCCGCCTTGCTCTCGCTGCCACACTCTTGGCGCGCATCATGCCGCGCCACTCACTTGCTGTCCCACTGCTTGACCCAGCCGTCGGGCAGCGGCCGGTCGTCGCCCTCTGCGCCCTTCTCTCCCTTCTCGCCCGTGGGCGCAGCAGATGCGCTGGCCGGCTGGGGCGATGCCGGATATCCGCCACCAGGTGCGCCGCCGGCGTACGGGTTGTGGCCGTAGCCCTGCTGCTGCTGGCCATAGCCGTGCTGCGGGTAGCCCTGCTGTCCGCCGTAGCCCTGCTGCTGGCCCGGGCGGCCGCCGGCGCCGCCGACGGACTGTGCCTTTGCGGCGAGCTTGTCGAGGAAGCCCATGGTGTGTGTGGATGTGTGGATGTGGTGGGCGGAAAGGTGGATGCAAGCTCGTGGCAAGGCGAGGATGCGGGGCGCAAGGCGCAGCAAGACGTGGCCCGACGCAGCGCGCGCACGCCGCGAGTCTTGGCATGGATGCTCGCCCGTGCGCGCTCTTGCTCCTCTGCTGCCGGCGCCGCGCCGAGCGGTCGGGCTGTGCCACGCTTCACGCTCCGCCGCGAGGACGTCATCGGGGCGCGGGCACGCGCGGCAGCAGCCGTGCTCACATGGTGCCCTCAGCCGCACGCTGTGCAGCAAGCAGCCCTGTCCACGCGGCCGCTGAGCAGGCTCATGTGCGTGGAACGCAGTCCGGCGAGATGCCAGGCAAACACGACTGTCCCAGAGGGGACAAGCCGGCGCTCGGTCGGAGCGGGAGCGGTGCCTTTGTTACGCACCGTTGATGTACGCAAATGCGGCCGCCTCAGCGAATTCGAGGGCCGCATAGTGTAGTGGCCAACACGCTCACTTTGGGTCAAGCAATGCTGCGCCACATGTGAGAGGTCCCGAGTTCGAACCCCGGTGTAGCCCGCCTTTTTGCTCGGGCTGCCGCAGCCTTTTGCACCCCATCTTACCCCCCACCGGGATCCTTTTGCGGCCCCCCTTGAGGGCTGAGATGCTGTGATTTATTGTGCGGAATGCGAAGGCGGCGTTGCTCCGTGCTGCTCGCGTAGCGGCTCCGGGCCCACCACGCGCCGCGCGTCATGTGGGCCCTCCTGATGTACACGCGCCGCATGCTTTCGCCGAGCTTCACCTCCAAGCCAAACCTCTAGCGTCTGTCACACTCGAGCGTGGTGCGAACGATGGTGGTATTGCGGCGCGTGCGGCGCGCGAATGTGTGGGCGGCGCGGTGTGGGCGCGCGCCAGTCTAGGGTTGATGCTGAGAAGGGGGCGGGGGCAGTACTGTCCGCGGAGCAGGTGACAGTGACAGGAGCAGAGCGGCGTGAGAGAGCACGAGAGCAGGGTGGGCCGAGGAGAGAGTGCTTATGCTGTGACGGTCGGCGACGAGGCCGGCGCCTGAGCGGAAGGTCCGACTGTCGACGGCGCACTGGCTGACGGTGCAGCACTGGCGCCGCTCGCAGACGGCCGCGGCGGCCTCGAGTGCGCAGCATTCTCGTCCGGCCCGAGCAGCTTCTCGATCGCTGCGAGGTGCTTCGCATAGCGACGCATGCTTGCGAGGTGCGGGCGCACGGCGGCAACGAGACGTGCGCGCTGCTCGGGCTCGGCCGTCTCGAGGGCGCGCTGCAGCACGTAGTTGGCAAACTGATCGCGCATCATGAGTACCGCGGCGGGCATCGGCGCGACGATGTTCGTCGACGCCGGAGCCGTATGCGCATCCGGGACGACCAGCATCTCCTCGATGAGCTCGTGCCGCTGCGCCGGCGATGCCCTGCGGAAGATCTCCTCGACGACGTTGCTGGCGAACTTGTGCCGCGAGAGCGCGAGCAGCTGGCCCTTGGCCGACTCGATCACTGCGTCGCGGTCGGCGGGCGCGCCGCGCTGCAGCGTCCACTGGATCACGTAGTTGCCGTACTGGTCCTGCATGAGCTGCTGCGTGTGCTGCTGCAGCTCGAGCATCAGCGGTCGTGCCTGGCTCTCGGCGCAGTGCTCAAAGATGCGCTGCAGCACGCGGCACGAGTAGCAGTGCGCCGCCAGCTGCGGGACGTGGCCGCGGAACGCCGCCGGCACAAAGTCAATCTGCGCGGCGTCGGGGATGCGCTCCAGGATCTTCTGCACGACGTGGTTGGCGTTCTGGTCCTTGACGCACTGCAGCACGTGCTCGCGCAGCTCGTCGGCCAGCGCCAGCTGCTCCTCGGGCAGCGCGTGGTCGAGCGCCTTTTGCACGACGCGGCAGCCATACGTGCCGAGCGAGAGCTCGAGGACGTGGCCCGACATCTCCTTGACGAGCGTGGAACGCTGCGCCACGGTGCCGTGCTCAAGGAGCTTCTGGATCACGTAGTTGCCAAAGACGTCGCTCATCAGCGTGCGCGCCGCCGGCAGCAGCTCGTCGAAGACGGCGTCGCGCTCCTCGCGCGTCGCCACATCCAGACGCTCTTGCGTGAAGCGCGAGCCGTGCTGGTCGCCGCTGAACTCGACGACGGCGCCGCGGATGTCCTTGAGCTCGAAGCGGCGGCCCTTGGACGCCTTGGAACGGAACTCCTCGAGCAGCGCAGAGCGTGCCGGCGTTGCGGCGCCAGACGCACTGCCCGAGATGGAGCCGGAGACCGACGGCGACGACGAGTGCCGCCCGCCCTGGTAGAAGCCGTTGCCCGAGGAAGGCGCGCGGTACTGCTGTGGATACGACATCGACGAGTGCGAGTGGTGCGACGCCGACGAGGGCGTGCGTGAATGCATCGAGCCCGGCGGGCCGTACGGCAGAAAGGGCATCGAGCCGTCTGGCGCGGCGGGGAAGCCCATGCCGAGCGGTGCACCCTGTGGCACAGGCATGCCTGCATTTGGGTACGCGAGTCCGCCGCTGGGCAGCATCATGCCACCGGGACCCGTGGGCACTCGACGGTGGCCACCGCCTGAACGATTCGGCGTGCCAGCATAGCCACCTCGCAGAGGCATCTGGCCCACACGCGGCGAGGCAGCAACCGAGTAAGGCCTGCCTCCGTCGCCGCCGCCGTACGGGCCACCCGCGCCGTCACGCATGTGCTGCTGCTGCCGCTGTGGAAGAGTCAGCATTTGCGACAACGACGCGCTGCCAAGGCGAACTCACGTTGCCGTCGTCCATGGGCATCTGCGAGACGAGCGGACTTGGCGGCGGGTGGTACCCGTGCGACGGGCCGGCCTGTGCCGGGTACCACGCGCCCATGTTGGGGTTGAGGCCCATCTGGCCCATGTGCGCCGGCGCCTGCTGTGGATAGTGCAGCGGCTGCAGCGGCTGCGCGTACGTGTACGGCGATGCCAGCGGCGGCTGGCCTTGTGCCGCGCCGGGCTGGTACGCATACATGAGCATCTGCTCCTGCTGGCGTGCGTAGTGCTGGCCGGCGCCGTCGGAGCCCGGAGCAAAGTGCGGCCGCGCCTGCTGCGGCACATGCTGCGGCGTCGGCGGTGCCATGGGCGCATACGGGTCCGGCGTCGTGCGGTAGCTCTCGAACGCGGCAAGGTCCATCTGGCTGTGCGGGTACGTGGCATACACGCTGCTCTCCGGGCTGCTGCCGCTGCCGTTGGCGCTCATTGCCGAGCCGGAGCCGGAGCTGGCGGCGAGGAAGGGCGCTGTCTGGAGCAGGTCAGGCCGCTGCGCTTGCGGTGCGACCGAGACGTGCGGCGTGCTGTCGTCGAGTGACGCATCGTCCGAGCCCGGTGCTGCATCGGCAGTGGAGGCCGCGTCGGCACTCTGCTGCGTGCGGAGGTGCTGCGCGGGATCGAGCGTCGTTGACCGCAGCGGCTTGCGTGGATTCCGGCCGGCAGACGTGCTTCGAGCACCGCCAGAGTCCGGCAGTGCTGCCGTCGCAGGCTGCTCCATCGTACCGATGCGCACGCCCTGGGACGCACTTGTTGCAGAGAGGAGCCCATGGGCAGCTGCTTCCGCTGCGCGTGCTCGAGCCTAAGCAGGAAGGTCAGCCATGTGCAGGGCGGGAAATGCCGTACGCTGACTCACACCATCGTCGTCGTGACCATCACGCACCCAGCCGGGCAGCATCGTCGTCGCCCGAGCTGGCGCAGCGCCGCGGCTGCTCGGCACAGGCGCATCCTCGTCTGGCCACGCCTCGTCCTCCTCGGGCTCGTCCACCAGTGCCGGAGCGGGCTGGCTCATCGTCTGCGTCCGCCGAGGTGCACGTCCGGCGCCAGCGCTGACGGCGGGCGTCGCGCCTTCACTCGCCTCGGCCAGCGCGGCGCCCGCCGACGTGCCGCTGGAGCTGAGGCTGCGTGCCGTCGAGGGCCGCGCGGCGGCGCTGCTGCTCGACTCGGCGAGGCTGAGCGCGCCGAGGGCACGCTGAGCCTGCTCGTGCGGCGCATCGCCATCGGACGACGCCGAGCGAGGCATGCTTGTGGCGGTGCTGCTCGCGCCCTGGCCGGCGGCGTGCTCGCGAGACATGCGGGCAGGGGGCGCTGGTGGACGGCAGGAGCGCGAGCGCGCGTGGAGGGATGGGCCCTCGCAGTCGAGCCGCGAATCAAGTGCCTGACGCTGAAAGCCGGCGAGAAGGAGTGGTCGAGACGACTGAGTGTGAGAGCAGGAGCGAGGCGAGCGTCGAGCAGGTGAGAGTGCGGCGAGAAGGAGGCGCAGCAAGCTCGCGGATCAGCGCGGCGCGAGTTTCACGGCGCGGCGGCTCGGCACGGCGCGGCCGTGCAGGCACGCCGCCAGTCACCCGCGAGGCGCACATGCGGCGCCGCGGCGAGCGCACGCGCCATCCATGGCGATACGCAGCCGCCGCACCCTGTCGGGATGCCGCCGTGCCCGTGCCGCTTTGGCCCGCCGCCGTGAGCTTGGCTGGGCGCCGGGCTCGCCGCCGCTGCATCATGGCACAGCCGCACACACGCAACCCGAGGTCAGGCGCAAGATCTGCGCGATCGGCGCCCGGCAGGCCGCTGTGCTGGCAGCCTCCAGAGCACACCGTGATGAGCAGCGTCGGGCGGGTCCAGACGCCAGGGGCACAGCAGCGTCCGGCCTCGCGCGCGCGCACAAATCGCTTTCGCCGGCAGCACGGAGGGGCAGAGGGAGGGGCAGATGCGGCGGATGAGCAATGGCAGCCAAGTCCGGCGCTCACACTGAGAGGCCATGCTGGCTCCTTCCTCTGGCGTCGCTGCCTCAGACAGTCAGACCAGCCAGGCGAGCAGCACGGGAGAGGATGACTTTGGACGTGGTGAGGAGCAGTAGTGTACACATGTCGCAGGGAGAAAGGGAGCAGGAGGGTGCAGGGGCGCACATAAGAGTTGGTGTCCAGGGAGACAGTCATGAGAAGATGCGAGCGATGGCGGACGCCGGGCACGTAGGCCGGGCCGCAGAGGGGGCACATGGGATGGAGACTGCAGAGACGGCCCCTGATCCGGGGCCGATCAATCCTCAAGCGGCGGCGCAAAGCTCCAGATGCGCACCTCGCCGTCGTCGGAGCCGCTGAGGATCTTGTCGTCGCCCAGGCTGGCACACGTCACGGCGCCACGGTGGCCGACGAGCGTGTTCTGGCATGCGCCCGTGGCGGCGTCCCAGACCTTGAGCGTCTTGTCGTGGCTGGCGCTGAGGATGCGCAGCCGGTCTACATCGATGGCCCACACGCCCTCGACGTGGCCGAACAGCGTGCGAATGCAGCGCCCCGTACGCACGTCCCACGCCTTGAGCGTGTTGTCGAGCGAGCCGGAGAGCAGCACGGGACGTGCGCCGCGGTGCGCCGCGGTGCGGGCTGCGGCGCCGTTGGGCGAGGGGTCGAGCAGGGGCTCGAGGTCCGCTGCCTCGGCGTCGAGCGGCAGAGGCGCCACGAGACCCGCAGAGCAGAGACGGTTCTGGAGGTGCGCCAGCGTCGGGTCGATCGGACGCCGCATGGGCTCCGGCGGTGCCTGCGAGCCGTTGCGAGCGCCCGATGCGCGGCGGTTGCTGGCCGAAGATGTGGCGGCGTAGATGCCGCGCTCGGGCATGGCCGGCGCGAAGCCAGCGTTCGCCGCGCGCCCACCGGGCACGGCCGAGGCGTTGTAGCCGCAGCTGGCAGAGTTCGACGCGTTCGTGTCGTCTGCGTCGTCGTCGCCATTGCTCGCGTAGCGGCCGGCGCGCTGCTCGGCGCGGCGCAGCTGATCGGCGTCGGCGGCGCCGGGGCCACCCGCAGCGCCCTGCGCAAGCTTGGCCATCGCCTCGTCGGGCAGCATGACGAGCTTGATGGTCTGCACCTGCGCGACGTGGCCGTCGAGCACGAGCAGGCACTCGCGCAGCGCCAAGTCCCAGAGGCGGATCGTGCCGTCGTCGCTGGCGCTGAAGAGGAAGCTGCTGCCCGCGCCCTCGGAGCTGCTAGAGTCTGCCGACTCCGCTCGCAGCTCGCCGTCGTTCCAGTCCGCCGGCGCGCGGCCGGCGACGGCGCTGCTCTGCGTCGGCTGAGACGACTTTGTGCCGGGTCCGGACCACAGCAGCACGGCGTTGACCCAGTCCGTGTGGCCGCGGAGCGTGTAGCACTCGCCGGTGCGGAAGTTCCAGATCTTGACGTTCGAGTCTGCCGAGCCGGACGCGAGCGTGTCGTCGTTGAAGTGCAGCGAGACGATGCCCTCGGTGTGGCCCTCGAGCGTGCGCATCAGCGTGCCCGTGCGCCAGTTCCAGATCTTGAGCGTGCGGTCCATGCTGCCCGTGATGAGCTTGACCTCGTCGAACTGCAAACACCGCACGCCGCGAGTGTGGCCGCGCAGCACGCGCAGCTCGGCGCCCGTCTCGAGATTCCACACACGCGCGGTGCGGTCGTACGAGCCCGTGATGAGGAGCGGAAAGGCGGGATGCGCCAGCGAGTCGGAGAACTGCAGGCACATGATGCCATCGGTGTGGCCCGTCAGCACGCGCGTCGTGAAGCGCCCGCGCCGCCAGTTGCGCTCGATGGCGAGACGCTCGCAGTACACCGACTTCCACGGCCGCGTCGCTGCGGGCAGCGTGTGCGGCGGCGGCGCCACGAGGGCCTGCGCGGCAGCATCGCCGCTGGCGTCGCCTGGCGCGTCGCGAGATGACGTGGTGCACGGACGCTTTGTCGGCCGGCCCAGGCGCTCCTCCACGTCCATGTCGACGGATGCCATGCGCGGCGAATTGAGCGCAGACCCGGGGTTGGAGCCTGAGGCGTCACCAGCACGTGCATGCCGCTCGTGTGCTGCTGCGTTTGCGGCGGCAGTGATGCTGCGCTTCAGGCTGCCCGAGGCCGATGCGGAACGAGGCGAGGGCGCGGCGCCCTCGGACGTGGATGCCGCGTCGATTCGCAGTGCCTTCGGCTTGGCGCGTCGCCGCCGCTCCGACAGCAGCGGCAGGCCCCAGCCGCACTTCTCGCACTTGCGCTCGATGTGCTGCTCGCACATGTTGCGCCACAGCAGATCGTCATCGGCAAGTGCGCGCCAGGTGCGCGAGACCTGGGCGGCGCGGCCGAGCGTCATGGCGTCGAGGTGGCCCAAGATCTTGAGGCTAATCTCGCGCGGCAGAAGCGTGAATGGGTCGATGCGGATGGCCAGCGCCAGCTCTTGCGAGAGCAGAGAGAGCTGGCTGAAGCAGCACATCGTGAGAATGCCCTGCAGAATCAGCGACCGCCGTGAGGCTGGCGAAGAGGAGAAGAGCGCCCAGACGGTGTTGACGGCCGTCTGGTCCTGCAGCGGCAGCAGCTCGATTGACTGTGACAAGACGAAGGCGTCAGCAACCGTCGTGCAGGTGCAATGATGCGATGCTGAGCATGTCGTGCCGCTTCTATGGCAAAGGCGGGTCGAGACCCACGCCTTCACCTCAAACTGGGCTCTTCGATCTGCGCTTCACGACGGTTGCATGCCTTCCCGTGAGGGAGAGGCGCGCAAGCCAGGACGCATGGAGTGCACAGAAAGCAGCAACACGGCCTGGCGGCGAGCGAGGGGGAGGGACGGGGTGTGGACTGCGTACGCACCTTTTGCAGCCGCGCCGTCATGCCTTCGTCGGCCATGCGCTGGTGCCGCACACACAGGCTGCGCGACGGCGGCGGCACGAGTGGGTTGCGTGAAGAGGAGGCGCCGGGCGTGGTGGCGCGCATGATCTCGTCGTCTGCGTCCTGCTCGCCGAGCTTCGCATGCGCGTGCCACGCCTCCTCTGCCTCCTGCTCGGGCGAGACGTCTGCCTCGGCGTGGTTCTTGCGGCCGGCCGGAGTGTCACAGCCACCGCTGGCCGGCGTGCCTGCAGCTGCGGCGGGCGTCGATGCGCTCGAGCGGCCGCCAGCGACGCCGAGGGCGCCGAGCGAGTTCCACCCGGCGCCGACGTCGCCACGCATCGCTGCGGGCGACGCGCACGAGACTGGAAAGGACATACGGGAGAGCGCGGCCGTCGGCGAGGCGGAGCGGGACGAGGAGGGCGATGCGGAGCCGTGTGCGGCAGGAGTGAGGAGCGAGGAGGAGGGCGACGGCGCCGTCGGCGTGGTGGAGCGCGACGAAGAGGCAAGTGGAGATGCCATGGCGGACTACGCTGCGCGCCCAGCCGGCGGCGCCTGGGCGAGGTGGCTCAGCGCTGCTGGATCAGGAGAGAGAGTGCTCGTCTGCGTGCGGCTGCCGATGTGCAGTCCTGCGCCGCAAGCGGGCGATGTGCGGGGCACCGCAGTGGAGCGATCGCAGGGGCGTGGTGTGCGCAGCAGAGCAGCGAGCTGGATGGCAGAACGTGCAGGCGCTCGGCAGCAGCGGCGGCGCGGCGTCAATGCGCAGGAGAGAAGCGTGACAGAGCGCGCTGGCGAGTGCGAGTGAGGGGTGCAGTGCCGTTGGGAGTGGTGTGCTTGGATGGTGTGATGGAGGAGGGGACAGGCCGCGCGGCGCCAGAGGGCAGAGAAGAGCGAGGACGAGGGCGGCTCTGTGGGTGCGGCGGGGCGACCGAGCGCGCCCGAGAAGGCGCGCGCGGCCTATCGTCTCGCCAGGTGGCGCCGCCACGCGCACAACACAGGCGCCGTGCCCGCCGCCGCTGCTTGCCGCGGCATCCTTCGCGCCTCGTCCTTGGCGGCGCAGCGAGCGACTCTCGCCGCTCGCGTGCCTGGATGTCGTGCTGTGGGCGCGCGCACGACGCCATGCCGCTGAGTGCGCCACGTCGCCCGTCCTGCGGTACACCGCCGGCCGGCCTTGCTCCTTCTCGTCCTCGAGCACTTGCTCAGGGACAGGAGGTGATCTGCGCGCGCACTCTCCAACCCGCACGACATCAAAGACTTGCTTCAGGGGCAAGTGGGGGCTCCCAAGAACCGGCCCGCGCCGCCGTTGGAACGAAGAGAGCCGGCCTTGCGAGCCACGCCGATGCTTGGAGCTGCTCGCAGCTGGCGGCCGTGTACCGGCTGCTTTTAGAGAGAAGAGAGGCCACGAACCTCCCAGACATGAACGTACGGCAAAGTGTGGTCCTCAGGAAGCCAAGGCTGCGAGCGAAATGCGCTTTTTGACGGATCTCGAGGAGGACGGCCTTGAGACGGTTTAGCCGCGGCTACCTGCGGCCGGCGGAGTTTGGAGCAGCGTGGGAGCAGCAGGGCACCGTCGCTTTCGTGCCGGCGCACACGGCTGCTCGCGGCATTTCCGACCGGTCGGCGCTACTTCACACGGGGGTGTGGCAGGTTTAGCTTGAGCCGGAGCAGCGTTGATACGAGTGCTGCTTAGAGCCAAGAGGAGCTGGTCGAGTCCGGGCATCGGCGTGTGGAGGGGGGCGAGCAGGCTGAGGCAGCCCGAGGTGTTCCCACGCGGGCGCGACGCGCTTGCCGACGCGTAGAGAGGCCGTGTTGCTCGGCGGCGCGCGGCGGCGGTGCGGCAAGGCACATGCGCTTCCTGACCCTCCTCAGACTCCATCGCACCTGCTTGTCTGCCCCTCTTTGCTCCGTCTCTGGCCCACACTCCTTCTCACCGCCTTGTGCTTTCTGCTGCGCGCTGCCTCTTCGCCCGCCCTCTTCCGCCCGCCTCGCCGCCGCAGTACCCCGCGTGCCGGCGCATGGTGCTCATCAGCGCCCCCGCGACCCAGGAGGCGCCGGGCCCGCTGCGCTCAGACCGCGACGTCGGCCATGCGTACGAGGGCATCGTGGCCGCGGCGCGCCGCTCGGCCGGCATCACTGGCGCGGCAGCGGCAGCGGCGGCCGTCATGATCGTCGTGGCGCCCGACGTGGACGGCGTGTGTGCGGCGCGGGCACTTGTGGCACTGCTGCGCGAGGACGAGATCGCATACCGCGTGGTGCCGTGCGACGGCTACGCGACGCTCACGCGCATCTTGAGCGACGACGTCACTGGCAATGAGGAGGTGAGTGGCCTGACGCAGGCGCACACGAGTAGCAACCTGGTGCCAGCGGCAGCGTGTGTGGCGCTGACCTTGGCGTGTCGCAGCTGCACACCCTCATCTTCCTCAACCTCGGCGCTCTGCTGCCTCTGCCGAGCTTTCTCTCGGCCGGGCAGTACTCTGGCGGGCCCGAGGCTGGGCTGTCACTACCCCCGCAGTGCACGCTTCACGTCATCGACTCGCATCGGCCATGGAACCTCGAGAACCTCTTTGCGACCTCGGAGCTGCTCTCGCGCATCTGCATCTGGGACGATGGCGCGATCGAGCAGCACCTGTCGCGCGAGCATGAGGCCTACTCGCGCCTAGAGTTCGAGGTCAGCGACAGTGAAAGCGACAGCGACCGCGGCAGCGAGAGTGAGGATGAGGAGAGCGACGAGGGAGATGACGCCGACGACTTGTTGCCGAGCGACGACGACGAAGACGGAGAGCAGCGGCCGGCGCAGAGGAAGCGGCGGCGGCTGGCCAGCGGCAGCAGCCACACTGCAGATGAGGATGAGGACGAGGACGCAGAGGCATCGAGCAGCGAGGCACCAGTGAGTCGCCGTGCCGGCTGCCGGGCCTACGCGATGCTGACGGTGCCATGCAGCCAAGAGGGCGGCGGAGGCGCAAAGTCCGCAAGCCTGCGCGTACGTCTGCGGCCGTGCTCGCTCAGTACCGCGCGGTGCTGGCGCGATACCACGCCCGCGGCTCGGGCTACGGCCTCCCGGTCTCGCTTGTGGTGTGGCAGCTGGCTGACCGCCTCGGACGGGCCTCGAACGAGACAGTGTGGTGAGTGCACCTGAGCAGTCGGACGACAGCTGGCATGTGCTCACGTCTCTCGCAGGCTGGGCATCCTTGGCCTGACGTCGCTCTACCTGGCGTCGCGCACGAGCTACGATACATACGAAGAACACGCCAAGTTGCTCGCCGAGATCGTCCGGGAGCTCAACCCTGTGCAGGAGGGCGGCTTGCACTCGCGTCGGGACGGTGGGCTGCCCGGCAAGGCGGCCGACGCCGACGACGGCCGTATCCGAGTCATCGCCCAGGAGCTGCGCTTCACACTCTATCGCCACTGGAGCCTGGAGAACGCCATGTACCACTCGGCGTACGTGGCGGGCAAGATCAGCATCTGGAAGGAGAAGGGCATGGGGCAGCTGCGCGGCCTGATGGCCAAGATGGGGTGCGTCGTCCAGCCGCGCATCATAGCCGCACACCCGTGCTAAACAGCCTCTTGCAGCATGTCGCTCACCCAATGCCGGCAAACATTCGACCACATGGATCTCGATCTCCGGCAGAAGCTCGTGCCGCGGATCCAGTCTATCGCGCCCGAGTACGGCCTGACCGAATGTGTCTACCTCTCATTCCTGCGCTCGTTCGGCTATCAGAGCTCGCCGCTGAGCGCCGCCGACACGGTCGAGGGCCTCTCTGCGCTGCTCACGGCCGCGCACGGCGTGCGCATCAAGGTCGATGCACCGGGCATGACATTCTCGGGTAACGGCGTGGGTGCTGGCGGGCAGCGAGGCGCCTATGGCGCAGCGACGGGCGCAGGCTCAACGGCATCAGACCTCTTCGGCGGCAAGAAGACGTGGAGCCTGGGCGCGGCCATGGACACCAGCAAGCAGCGCACAGCAGAGGACGCCGAAGAGGGCGAGCGGGAGAATGCAGAGAGCAGCGGCGCGACGAACAACGAGACCGACTGGGTGCGCAACTTCTTTGCTGCGTACAACGCTCTCGACGCCCGCAAGCCCGCCAGGTGAGACTCTTGCTCGCGTCGGAGCTTGCATGTTCTGACACTTGCTCCACAGCGTGTCGCTGCTCCGCTCCTCGCTCTCTCTGTCCAAGGCGCTGCACCGAGCGATCGTCTCGCAGGGCGTGGCGCTCATCGAGAAGTCTGCCGTCAAGACGCTGCGTTCGTTTCGCGTGTCCAGCATCACCGAGGGCCCCGACCTGGTGCTCTTCACCAACCCGAACACGCTCACACGACTGGCGCTCTGGCTCGTGGAGGCGCTGCGCGACATTGTGGCGGGCCACGCGCGGAAAGCGCTGGAGAGGAAGCGCGAGCGGCTGCGCGCCAAGGGCCAGGACCCGTCGGTGCTCGAGGCGATTGCGCCGCCGCCGCCGCTGCCCTTCGTGCTTGCCGCGCTCGACGAGAGCCGCGACCGCTTCGTCGTCGTCGGCCTCGTCACCGAGGTGCTGCAGCGCAACCGCTGGGGCATGGCGTTCCAGGAGGCGGCGGCAAAGTGCGGCGCGCGCACGAAGCACGACGCCTTTGACTCGAGCGTCATCGAGGTGAAGCGCGAGGACCTGAGCAAGTTCATCGAGGCGCTGCATCTGCGAGCATAGAGGAGCGCCGTCGTCGTCAAACAGCCCCGTCCCTAGTCCCATTTCGAGCTCGCCTTTCCGCATCGTCAGTCTCCTCTCCACACACTTGTATCAGCAGCCATTCGTGCATCATTCCCACGCCCGACTACACCAGGTTCATCTCGCCCACCGAGCCATTGACATATCATCTTGCATGCGCCGTGCCGAGACGTCATTGCTGCTGCGCCATCGGCATGCGGCCGAGACGAGATCTGCTGCGTGCACAGGCGTGGCCAGTCGAGTGGCGTGGGAGCAGCGCGGATGGCGCGGCGCGGCACGTCATGCGCCCATGGCGCAATCTCGCGCCCTTCACGCCCACCGGACGCGGCTCCCGGCCGCAAGCACGCACTCGCTCCACCCGCTCCACACGCACGGCTCGATGCGTGTTGCTTGCGGCCGCATTGCTCACTCAACGATCCGTGTCAGGGGCGGCCCAGACCGCTGGACGTGCAGCGCCGAGAGAAGGCAGCGGGGGTCCCTGCCCCTGTCTCGCAGGCGGGCGCCGGGCCCCCTGCCACTTCGTGCTTGGGCGTCGAGGCGCCACCGGCCCCTCGGACCCCTCGCGCCATGGCCACGCGCAGGGCAGCAGCACCGGCCGCATGCGCAATGCGAATGGCGCACCGCATTGCAGCATGCGCTGTTGGTACGCCAACAAGGCATTGACTGCCCACGCACGCCACCGACGTGCGGGCCGCTCCTCCACGCACGGGGCGTCGAGGGTCTCTGATGACTCGGCGCCCGCAGCGCTGGGTGATATAAAGCCGCAAGAGGCCTGTCCGTCCCGCTGAGGCCCAAACATCGTCCGCTCATCACTGCAAGTGCACCCAACGCCGCAAGCAGCTCCCATCCGCCAGCAGAACTTCGCCCAAATACCCGCTCTAGCGGCCATCTCGGTACACGATGTCCTCGCACCACCTCCCAACGCACTCGGACGCGTTCCACCTGCGTCGTCCACGAACCAACCACGTCCTCGGCGGCCGCCTTGGCCAGAAGCACATGCTGCTCGCTCCCGGCCTCGCCATGGCGCCGGTGCCAGGCCCAAGCACCCGCTCGCCGCTCTTCTCTCCACCCAAGGCTCTGCGCCCCGCCGTGAGCGAGGAGAGTCTCGAGCGCTCGGCGCCCATCGCGATCGCGCCGAGCGAGACGCCTCGCGCTGCTCCTATCCCCATCGTGCCCTCGCCGCCGACGCAGGTGCGGCACTTTGACTACGTCGACGAGCCGTCGCGCGGACGCTCGCGGCACCGTACCTTTGGCTCGCACCGCGGCCGCGCCACGGCCCGGGGAAGGCGAGCTCCAGAGCGCGACCGTGGCCGTGGCGAGGCCTTCTCGACAGACGTCGTCGAGTCTTCCTCTCCGCTCACCTTCTCCCGTCCGGTGCCTGCAGTCGACGCTGCTGCTCCACCGGCGCTCGAGCAACTGGCTCCTCTTATGGCCCGGCGACCGGCTGCAGAAGATGCGCCAGAGGCGGTCGAGCCGGCCTTCGAGGATGCCTACTTGCCCTTCGACTACCCGCACGGCACCTCTGAGCTGGCCTCGGAAGATGTCAAGTACACGCGCTCGCGCCTGCCCGTCCTCGGCCCGCAGTCGCTGCATCTATGGCGGGCGCTCCACAAGCTGCGGCCGCTCACGTACGACTACGCGGATGCCTTTGGCGTCGCCTCGCCCGCTGCACCGCATCCGCTCGTCGAGGGCGCCGACGCCTCGGCGTGCCCGGTCTTTGCAGCCGCAGGCTCGCCGCAGCAGAGCGGTTCGCTGGCCCTGATCAGGCGCGTCTTCAACTGGGACCAGCTCGAGCTGCCCGAGGCCTCGTCAGGAGAGTGGTACGGCGTGGTCTTCCGGTCGCGCCGGCAGAGCGGCTCGGAGAGCACGAGCCTCTACGATGCGGACCGCCACGCACACGAGGAGGCCGTCAACGCCGGCGGGCTGCTCATGTACTGGTGAGTGCTGCTGGCCTTGTCAAGCTCGGCGATAGTCGCTCACAACCCTCGCTCGCAGGTACGGCACGCCCGACACGCAAGGCAGCAACCTCGCCACCTGCGTGTGGACATCGCGGGAGGCGGCGCGGGCCGCCAGCAGCCTCCCGCTGCACGCCAAGGCCGCAGCCAAGAGTCGCAAGGCGTATGCGACCTTTGAGCTCGGCCGCTACAAGCTGTCCAAGCACGCCGGCGAGACACGGCTGCGCATAGACGAGTGGCGCGAGGGCGACGAGCTCGCAGAGCAGGAGTGGGACCTCTAATAGATGGCATAACGATAGAAGGGCAGCGTGACAGATGTACTCGTGAAAGAGATGGTGCAGCGTGAACAGAGGGAGCGTGAAGTGTCGGCAGAGTCGACGTCGTGTGGGATCCGTGCGGAGCTCATTCGGCATCGAGCTGGTCACGCTTGTCGCCCGTGTCGGCACCTCCAAAGAGCTTGCGGAGAGCGGCTGCGAGGGATGCGTCAGTCAGCGCGCGCTCGCTTGGGCAACTCGGCGCAGCTCACGATCAGTGTCCTCATCCAGTGTCCGCTCGGTGACCTCGAACGCCATCTGGGCGTCGTCGGCGTTGTCCGCGTTGAGCTCGTTGCCGCTGCGGTCCGACACCCAGCCGCGCTCGCGCTTCATGGCCGCCTCGCTGCGGTCCAGCAGCTTCTCCAGGTTGGCATCGGAGATGATCTCGTCGCCCTGCACCGCGAGCTGCACCTTCTCTGCCTCGAGCTTGCGGATCGAGTCCACCAGCGTCGCCGCCTTGCCCTTCATTCTCAGACCGACCAAGCTGGACTCCGACACGCCGAGAAACTTGTCTTCGGCCACGACGATCTTCTCGAGCTCGCGCTTGGCCGTGGCGGTCTTGAGCAGGCGCTGCTCGAATGTGTTGCCGGCGACCAGACGGAAGATCAAGACGGGCTTCTTCTGTCCGATGCGGTGGGCACGGTCCTGCGCCTGCAGGTCTGCTTGTGGGTTCTGCGTCCTCCGCGTCAGCAAAGTGCCACACAACAGCCGACTATCCACGCACCCAGTCAGAGTCGAAGAAGATGACCGTGTCCGCGGCGACGAGGTTGACGCCGAGACCTCCGGCGCGCGTGGTCAGCAGGAACAGTTTGACCTTGTCCTCGTTGTTGAACGCCTGCATCTGTTCGTCGCGGTCGTCGCCGGAAGTGTTGCCGTCAATGCGGAACACCTCAAGGCCTTGGTGCTCTGGACAGGCACGGGTGTGAGCTTGGCCGCGTGTGTGACACGCAGGCCGACTAACCAGTCGCCCAGATCTCCAGCACGTCAAGGACCGTGGTGAACTGCAGACGACAGATCAGCGGGCGGACGCGAGGAGCGCAGGCGGCTGGCCGTGCTTACCTGGGAGAAGATGAGCACCTTGTGCCCGCGCGGCAGCAGCGCGCCGAGAAGCCGCTCGAGCATCATCATCTTGCCAGAGGCAGCGACCAGCTCCTTGCCAGTCACCGGCTCGCCGGTCTCGTCCGTGGGCCAGTGGAACAGATACGGGTGGCAGCACGTCCGGCGAAGCGCCATCGTGAGATTCGAGTACTTGCCCTGGTCGACCCGCTTTTCTGTGATGCCGTATCAGCGGTGTCCTGCGTGCGTCATTGGCGTCTACTCACGACCCTGACGGATCAACGCCTTGCGCGCCTCGAGCTTCAGCTCGGCAGCTGATCGTGGTCGCAAGACGTCCTCGGCGCCGGGACTGTGGCCGCCCTCCTCCATGCGCCGCGTAAACTCAGACTCCGTCTCGTCGCCGTAACTGACGTTCTTCTTGGCCTGGCGCACGCGGTTCCGAGAGCGCTCAGAGACAGACAAGCTGTCGTCTACCGAGTCCTGCACGGTCGCTGTGCCATGCTTGTGGTCAGCCACGTGGTACGCACGCACGCGCGCCAGAGCCCACTCACGCTTCGCCACCTTGCCTCCCTTGTTTGCACGATCGTCGGCCCAGCGAACGATGTCGTCGTCCACCGCCGCCATCTCGTCGAACGACAGGCCCGTGTGAAGCTCGAGAAGGCGGCGGCGGAAGCTCTTGTCGACGAAGGAGTCGTACATCTCCTTCTGCATCTGACTCAGCGGCGCATACAGCAGGTACTCTTTCTTCGGCGGCAGATTCTCCACGTCGACTTTCATGCGGCGCAGCAGGAAGGGCTTGAGAATCTCGTGCAGCTGTTTGATGAGGTCTTGCTTCGACGCCGAGTTCAGGATGCTGCTCGAGCCGCCCTCCTCGCGCACGGCGTCGAAGTTGAACCTGTGGAAGCAGCGCGTCAGCTGTGCGTGCCGGCGGACCGCACAAGGCATGCTCACCACTGCTCGAAGGTAGCCAGGTCGTCGAAGATGTCGGGCAGGATGAAATTGAGCAGCGACCAGAGCTCCTTGAGGTTGTTCTGCAGCGGCGTGCCGCTGAGGATCAAGCGGTTCGCCGAGTTGAACTTCTTCAATTCGTTGATGAGGCTGGGCGTCGTGTAAGCGGGTGCAGCTGAGCGACAGCACTCGGATGCGGCTCACATGCAGTTCATGTTCTTGAGCCGCTGCCCCTCGTCGACCACGATGAATTTCCACTTGTGCTTGTCCAGGAATTTCCGGTCCGAGACGACCGTTTGGAAGGAGGTCAGGACGATCGGAAATGCGTGGCGCTCACTCGCAACCTGCGGCGTGCGGAGGTGTTTCTCGCGCAGCTGGCGCCGCTCATTCACACTGCCCATGTACTCAAGCACGGGAATCGTGGGCGTGAACCTTCGGAGCGAGGTCAGACGAGCCGTTGGCGGCATCGCAGCCGGATGACTTACTTCTGAAACTCGCGCCGCCAGTTGCGGACCGTGCTCTTGGGCCCGACGACGAGGAACGGGCCCCAGACGTTGCGCTTCTTCAGATAGGCAAAGAACGAGATCGTCTGCAGCGTCTTGCCGAGGCCCATCTCGTCGGCGAGGATGCCGTTCAGGCCGTTCTCGTAGAGACTGACGAGCCACTCCAGGCCGCTGATCTGGTAGCTGCGCATGATGGCGCCCGTGACCAGCTCGGGCTGGCGCTCGTCGCGCTCGAATGCCTCGCCCTTCTGGACCGGCGCAGCCTCGCCGTCCGCGCCCTTCGCCTTCTTCTGGGCCGGGCCATCCTCTTCGCCAGCCGCTTGCAGATCCTCCTCGCCAATGAGGTCGGTGATCGCGTACTCTGCAGTGCCTCGCTTGCGCTTGTCTGGCGCGCGCTGTCGGCGCGCTGCAGTGCTGGCCTCTGGCTTCTCGCCCGCCTCTCCCGCTCGCGTAGACCGCCCGGCGACGGGCCGTGCCGGCTCAGCGTCGGCTTCCGTGCTCACTGCAGCGCGCTTGCCTGCCGCTTCCGCCTTGGCGTCTGTCGTGCGCCGCTTCTCCGCCTCGCGGTCCATCTTCTCCTGCATGATCTTGGCGTACACGCCCGACTTCTTGAGCAGGTACTTGAGCTTCTTGAGGCGAGCGGCGGTCTCCTGAAGCACAGTGCGAGGTCAGCACGGGCTCCGATGACAGCCGGCAGCCGTGCGGCTGCGTGCTTGCATTCTTCCGCGCGTGACTCACTGCCGGATCCTCCTCCTCTTGCGGCTGCTGCACCTTGGGCGGACGGCCGCGCCCGCGCTTCTTTGGCTCGACCTGAGCCGCCGTGGCAGGGGCGGCCGCATCGTCAGCATCAGCTGCATCGCCGTCGTGGTCGTTGTTGTCGTCTTCGTCGTCGTCTTCATCGCCGTCGAGCTGCTTGGCGACGCGGAGGAGCTCGGGATCGGCCTCCTCCTCCTCCGTCTGGGCGCGCGAGGAGGCCGCCGCCGACGTCGTGGCGACTGGAGCCATGGCAGGCGAGTGCGAGGCGAGTGGCAGGACGGATGCGGTGCTGGAAGGTCTGCTCGGCGCTGGGTGTGCTGTTGCCGGGGTAGAGCGGGGCGTGGATGGTTGGGGCGGGGAAGAAGGTCGCCGCTGGAGGCGAGATGAGGTGGAGTAGGCGCCGCTCCGAGGGCTCGTCAGCAAGCACACGTTTCCGCAGGCACTGCGCGAGTGTGTTGCTTGCGTGCCGTGCGTCATTTTGGGTTTGTAGCTTCAGCGAGGCTCGAATACAACGGCCGCCCTACTCCAGGCGATCGTCGTCGTATTCGCACTCAACGCGTGCAGACACGCGTCGCGCTCGCCTGCGCGCGCCGCCAGCCCTCTCACGTGCGACCTCGCAGAAGGTTGGTCGACTGGCGGTCAGCTCGGCGTCACAAAGCGCTATCCTGAACGATCTGAGAGGCTGGCAGAGATGCATGTGGTGCATCAAGTAAGCGCTGCGCAGGGAGCGTGCCCCACCCTGCTGAACCCCTGTGGCAGCAGCAGCCCTCGTGACTGCGCCCGGCGACGCTCACACGACATGGACACACTCGGACGCACCTCCCACGTCTCCGCCTGAAGACAGGAGAGGGGAGAAAATGGCAACGGCGAGCAAGATTCTCGTTTCAGCGGCGCCTTGCTCGGTCCGTGCTACCGGACAGCTCGGAGAGACGACCGGCGTCGGCGGCTCGGGGATCTCACCGTCGGGCGTGGCGGGCGTGGCGCTCCTCGCTCTCGGGCAGCGGCCCCCAGCGGCGAGTCTTTCTGCATCTGCGTCTGCCCTGCGGATGCTGCAGCTGTCTCAAGCCGAATACGCTCTGCCCATGCACCGGTACAGCACGGCGACCCATCTCGTAGGCTGACCCACCCGTCGGATGCGGACCTGTCACGCGGACCTGCCAGACGCCAGCCGCCGCGCTCAGCCGACCGTGGCGCCGCAAACCTGCCGAGCCGTGTCGCTGACGCCTCGGCTCCGAGGTACTCTGCGCTCTGCACGCTGCATGCTGCTGCAGCAGTACGCCGCAACTCGGTGTGGCTCGGCATTCACAGCAGTCCAGCATTTGCGAAGTCAAGGCGTAGTCCCTCCGAGCGCGGCCAAGCGAGCGGACGCACACCTGGGAGGGACGCGGCACGGAGGGCTGGCCCTGCTCGCCTGCGAAGCGCAAGTAGGAGAGTGGAAGAGGCCCAGAGCGCACAACCACTTCAGACATGACCGTCGCCGTGGCTCGCTGCTGCTGCCGCTTGTGCTACAGCCCAGACGCCCTGGTGCTGAAGCTGAGCGGTGCAGCGACATGTCGCGGACGTCCCTGCGGCGCCTTGATCGGCAGCGCCGTGCTCGCGGCGAGTGTGGTGAATCAAGATGGCTTCTCCTGCGAGGAGCAGCCACCCGAGCGCCAGGAACACGGATCGCAGGCGGTGTGCCTCGATGATGAGGAAAAGAGGCTTGATTAAATTTCGACCGAGAGCATGCCGGCTCCGCCGCCTCCGAGATGATCGTGCTCGGGCGGCCGGGCAGGTCGGCACGGCTCCTGTCTCAGGGTGCCTGACGAGCGAGTGTGGCGCGCGCAGCGGAGGGACCATCGCAGAGTGCAGGAGAGGACGACGGCGATGGGTCGCAGCTGCTCTCTCACGCCGCCGAGAGCGGTGGCCGGCGATGTGCCTGCGCGTGTGACTTGGACGAAGCTTCTTCTCCAGCGGGCAGCGGCTGCGGCTGGTCAGAGCGCAGATGCATGCAGCTGCCTGAGCGGCTGCTGCTGTGCAGCTGATGCCGCCGCAGCGAGTCTGGCGGCGCATTCCGTCCGGGGACGTGAGCGGGGCACGGCGGAGGAGCCACGAGCAGGGCCCGAGTGCGGTCAGCGATCATTTTTTCGCCTCTCATGGCTTGCAGCGGGTGCAGCGGCGCCTCGTCGGGCACCTGAGCACAGCGGCGGCGTGCCTCGGCCATGATGTGGCCGTGCGATGCTCTCGCGCTCGACTGCCCTCGTGCCTGCCGCCTCTTCCTGCCCTGGAGCAGCGCGCGGCACGCGGCCTGCCTTTGCGCAGCGCCGCACCCGGCGAGCGCTCGGCGGTGGGTTCAGCGGTGCGCCGCCGCGCGCTCCGGCCTGCGCCGCGCGAGCCGCCGTCTTCGCTGGGCGCGAGCTTCCACGGCCGGCGGTCGCGCGCGGCGCGCGAGAGAGAGAGAGAGCGCCGAGCGAAGGGCTCGCGCTTGCGGCTCGTGCTTCTGCATCCTCTATCGCACCACCTCCTCCCACTCGTGCTCGCACTCAACTCCTCCTCACCCTCATCGCCTGCGTCGCTGCAGCGCCTCGTTCGCCGCACCGCTCCCGCTCGTTCGAGCGCGACTCGCCGCTCGCTCAGACGCCTCTGCGTCCGCCTGCTGCGCTCTCATCCGCACCCGAAGCTCGGCCGCACGTCTGTGTGACTGCGCGGTGCTGGCCCGTCGGCATCCGCACCTGGCCGCAGGCCCCTCTGCCTCTCCGCTGTGCCTCGAGACGCGCCCATGATGACTACCTCGCCCGCCGGCCAGCCGAGCCAGGCTGGCACGCCGTCGCACAGCGCCGTCCACTTCGCCGCAGAGGCGGGCAGCAGCCGCCAGAGCGGCGCCGGCAGCAGCAGCGGCGGCAGCAACAGCGCCAGCGGCAGTGGCAGCAGCAAGAGCGGCAGCCACGACGCCGAGCATGCGCGCCGTGCCAGCGCCGACGAGCACGGCGCAGGGCCGTCGGGCACCAGCGGCATGGGCGGCTTCAACCTCGATGCCTTCGACTTCGGCGCCGACTTCACGCTCCCATCCTCGCTCGACGAGCTCAACATCTTCACCCACAGCGGTGCGCATGGTGCCGACGGACAGGGCGGACAGGGCCCTGCGCCGCACCAGCAGCACACGCCTGGCCAGAGCCATGCCTTTGCGCACCACAGCCACTCCAACTCGGCGCCGGGCAGCGTCGGCGCGCCTAGCCCTGCATCCATGTCGCATGCAGGTAGGCCCAGCACCTACTCGCCGGCCAGCTCGCACCGTGGAGCCGCAGCGAGCGACAGCAGAGGCAGCCGTCATGGCAGCCCGCGCGTGAGCCAGCTCTCGGGCAATGCGGCCATGGCACAGAGCGGCTCGTCCAACGGCACGAGCGGCCCTGCAGGCGCTGCCTTTGGTGGTGCCGGATCGCCGCTCGCCAATTTGCTGATGAGCATGTCGAATAATGCTGCCGAGTCGGCCTCGCGCGGCAGTGCCGCCTCGCCTGCGGCCTCGAACGTCGCACAGCTGCTCGAGCAGTCGGGCCAGATGCAGCTGAGCATCGGCGACATCCAGCGCATGCTCATGGAGAAGGAGCAGGCGGAGCGCCTGCAGAACATGCAGACGGCCGTTCTGCGGCAGCAGCTCGAGGCGCTGCAGCGGCAGGCAGACAGCCGCGGCAACCACGGCCAGTCGTCGATGCCGTCGAACGTCCAGGCGTACGCCCTGCAGCAGCTGCAGCAGCAGCAGCATCAACAGCAGCAGCGGCATCAGCAGCAGCAACAGCAGCACGCCGACCTCATCAGCATGGCAGCGCAGGTCAGCGGCAGCAACGGCAACACGCCGACGCAGCAGAACCCCGGGCCGGGCAGCAGCGCGCCGTCGCCCTTCATGAACGCCTTCAGTCCGAATGCGTACGCTCAGCAGCGCGACGGCTCGGCGCAAAGCCCGCACGCGCAGATCAACAACCCGTTCTGCCAGCCGAACATGCCCATGAGCTCGGCCATGGCGCAGTACGGCCTGATGACGCCCGTGCACTCCGGCGCCTTCAATTCGGGCCAGCAGATGTCAACGCCCTACGTGAGTTGCGGTGCGGGTAGTTACGGGAGCGGCAGCCTCCATCGTACGGCTTCACCGTGCGTCAGCTATACTCACTCTTCTCCTATGCGCAGATGAACGGATCATTCACTCCGCTCGAGTCTCCCGCGATCACTCCCGCCAGTGTCTTCTCCACCGGCGCGAGCACGACGGCGGACTTCTTCTCTCCGCTCACGTCGCCGGCGCTTCGGCCGCAGCCACCGTCAGCGAGCGACATCATGATGCTGCCGCCTGCGGCCAGCCCCCACGGCGGCGCACCGGGCCGCTCCGGCAGCCTGAGCCGGCGCGGCGGCCGCGCAGGCTCGGCGACGTCGCCGCACTTCGGTCCGCAGGGCCACAGCACCACGCCCACAGCCAGCCCACTCGCGCTCATGGGCCATGCCAAGCCTGGCCCGCTGCCGCGGAAGAACCGCTCGACCACGGCAGAGGCGCGCGCCAACAAGGTGCGGCCCAGCCCGCTGGTGAAGCCGACTGCTCCCCCAGCGCGCGCCGCTCGCTCGCGCGACTCTACTGCCGCAAGCCCAGCCACCACGTCGGGGCCCGGCTCGCGTCGTCCCAGTCTTTCCGAGGCGGCAGGCGCCAAGCCTGGCACTGCTGCGGTGCCCAACAGCTTCACTCCGCTGATGACGGGCGCGGGCAAGTCGCTCGAGGCTAGCCCAAGCGAGGGCGCTGCGAGCACGCCGAGTCCGATTGACTTGAGCTCGGGCTCCATGCCGCCGCCGGGCGCCTCGTCGAGCGGCAAGCCGCTGACACCGGGCAGTATCATGGGCATCGGACAGAAGAGCAGCGCTGCGAAGGCCAACGGCGCGGGCCCGAGCAAGCTGAAGGGCAAAGGCACGGGCACGCCGGACAAGGCCGTCACATTTGCAGCTGATGCGGTCCAGAAGACGAGCGATGCAGTGATGCGCGTTCCCCCGCCCGGCGGTGAGTCTTTCGTGCCCTTGCGATGGCGCCTCTCGCTGACACGCTTTGCTCTAGGCCTCTCTCCGGCCGAGCGCGAAGAATGGGCGAACTTCAAGTCGTCCGGCGGGATTGAGTCGCGGCGCACGTCGCACAAGGCGGCGGAGCAGAAGCGCCGCGACTCGCTCAAGTTCTGCTTCGACGAGCTGCGCGGCATGCTGCCGGGCATCACGCTCGACGACGATGCGCCCGGCGGCTCCTACCTCGGCCCCGACGGCGCGCTCGAGGACATCGACGTTGAGCAGTTCGACCCCGCCGAGCTGTGCGACGCCGAGACCTCTCGTCTTGCCAACCGTGCCATCAGCAAGGTCGCGCTGCTGCGCCACTCAAACGAGTACCTCGTGCGCATCACTACGCGCCTGGCGCGTCGCGACGCCGCGCTGGCCGATGCGCGCAACGAAATCGTGCAGCTGCGCGCCGCGCTGGGCCTGCCGCCGCCAGCTAACATGCATCTCATGGGTCCTCAGCCCGTCGGCTACATGGCCGGCATGCAGCAGTTCATCCTCGAACTGCAGGAGCAGCAGAAGATTGCCGCGAGCTCGGGCGTGCCGTACCATCCCCATCTGCTCGACGACTCGCAAATGGACCTCTCGCACTAGCAAGCTGCACCTGTCGTCCCCAACGCCTTCGCATCAACCCCTCCACCCTTGTTCCGCCACCTTTGCCGTCCCTTGCGTCACCAAGCATACTCTACACCTGTCTGTTCCCCTCACAGCCCGTCCGTCGCTCGCACGGCCCGACACTGTCCGGGCCCGACGCTATACCTCCCTGTGACCCTCGACAACGCTGTCCGCCGTGTGCGCCGTGTGCTGCAACGGCTCAGGGGAATGTGTCATATTTATGGAGCGCCACGCGTGATCCCTCGTGCTGAGAACGTGGCTGGGTAAAGAGCGAGGCCCGGATCGAGCTTGTGAGCGCGCCTACTTGTCCTTGGCGTTCGCCGCCAGGTACTCGTCGCGCATCGTGACGACCTTGCTGCGCGCGATGGCGTTGACCATGAAAGCCGGCGCCCATGCGATGAAGAACATGCCCCAGGCGTGCGGGCCCCACGGCACGACGACTGCGCCTGGCCGCGGCGTCCACCACGTGGAGCGCAGCGAGGCAATGCCCGCCTTGACCCAGTCTGCAGACGTCGGCACCTGCCCAGAAGATGTGTGAGCTGCTGACCTCGTGCGCGCACCTACTGACATCTCACCATGCGGCTGACTGGCTCGAGGCACATGTTGGACGACACCTGGCCGGGCACCATGCAGACGATGTCGACCTGCCGCTTCTCGCAGATCATCTCGTTGTGCAGCGAGCGGCTGAAGCTGACGTCGAAGCCCTTGGTGCCGCAGTACGGCGAGAGACTGCGCAGGCAGGTCAGCACTTGCTCAAGAGCTCTTGCGGCATAGCCAGACGCACTACGGAGGCGGCGCCCAGCAGCCAATGCTCGTCACAGTCACGAGCAGCGACGGCTCGTGGCGCTTCAGATGCGGCAGACAGATGCGCGCCACCTCGGCGGGGTAGAATGCGTTGGCGAGCACGATGCCGGCGACGCTCTCGCTCGACTGCTCGTCGAGCTTCGGATAGGACAGCTCGTTGACGCCGAGGTTGGAGATGACGACGGTGAGCCGCACGTCGGGCTCGTCGAGCAGCTTGGCCAGGCCCTCGGTCAGCGCCGGGTTGGGGTACACCGTCGCCTCGGTGACGAGCAGGCGCACGTCGGCGTCGGGCGCCAGCTTGTGGATCTGCGAGCGCACCGTCTCGAGCTTGCCCTTGTTGCGCCCCTGGATGATGACGTTGAAGCCGAGCGCGGCGAGCTGCAGCGCCCACTCCTCGCCCATCCCGCCCGTGCTGCCCGCTGTGGAGGCGTGCGTACGTCAGGGGGCCGTGCTGGCCTCTGAGGTGCTGCGCTGCACTCACTGACGAGCGCAAACGGCGCCTTGCCGCGCGCCGAGGGCCCTGCGCCGTTCTCGTGCCAGTAGCGGTGCAGAGCAGAGGCCGACATGTTGCGATGTTGTGGTTGAGAGGCGAGAGGGGGCCGACGAAGATCTGAGCGGCGGCGGGCGGCCTTGCGTGGTGCATGCATGGGCCAGACGCGCGCCGGCGGGCAGAGGAGCAGTCTGCGGCATGGTGACGCGCTTGTCGGATGATCGGCGTGCGCCGGCGTCCCAGCCGGTGGCCTGATTTAGCGCGCCCAGCTCTCTCTCTCGACGGATGCAGGGGCCAGTGCGGACGATCAGCGCATCTGGAGCGTGAGAGCTTCTGTTCGCCGACTCGCAGCGTCACCTCTCGCCTCAAACCACCACCATCAAGACGCATCGCAACGTGCAAGCTGTACTCGACTGCCGGCGCCCACCATGCAGAGCCTCAGCCAGCAGCCGTGGATCCGGCTGGACACGCAGCTCTCGCCCGTGCTGCTCTCCGTGCTCCTCGGCGCCGTGTCGCTGATGCTCTGGGTCGCGCTCGTGCCGCCTCGGGCGCTCAACTCGAACAACGGCGTGCGCACCATCTCCAGCGGGCCCTTTGCCGGCTTCGGCGCGCGCGGCTGGTATGCCAACCGGTACACGTGGCTCAGCAAGAACATCACGCAGGACCCGCGGCATCCGCACCAGGGCCTCGCCAAGTTCAACCTCGCCGGCAAGGTCGTCTACACCTACGGCACGACGAACCAGGACGAGCTGCGCAACATTGCGCTGCACCCGGACCTCAGCTTCAGCCAGGGCAACACATTCCTGTTCGCCGGCATTGCCGGCGCCAAGCAGAAGGGCCTCGTCGAGGGCGAGATGGACAAGGAGGAGCGCCGCGAGATGAAGCAGCTCGCCAGCGCCATCAGCCCGCAGCGTGAGCGGCCCTGTGCGGTGTGTGCAGGCCTCGTGCTGACCAGACTTCACTTGTAGGGCTCAACAACATGCGGCCGGCGCTCGTGCGCGACGCTTTCGAGCTCTACGACGGCTGGGTGGGCGGTCGCGAGGGCAGCTCGGGCGTCGTCGACCTGCAAAAGTCGTACTACCCGCTCATCTTCCGCTACACGGTGCGCCTGATGGGCATGACTGAGTATGCCAGCGACTCGCAGGCGCTGCAGAAGATGCAGGATGCCTTCTGGGCGACGCAGAACAACTCGGACTTCTTCACGACAATCATGCCGTGGCTGCCGCAGCCGCGCCTGATCCGCCGGCTCATCGGCGCCTTTACGCTCTGGCGCATGGTCAAGGTGACGCTCGACCAGCGCATCAAGAGCGGCGCAAAGGAGGACGACTTCGCGCAGCTGCTCATCGACGAGGGCAAGGCGCCTGCGAGCATCTCGCGCTTCGTGATCGGCGGGCTGATGGCCGGCATCCTCAACACGATCGGCACGGGCGCCTACTCCATCGCCTTCCTGGGCGCGGACCAGGCGCTGCAGAAGAAGGCGCGCGAGGAGCTCATCGAGGGTCTGCGTGCTTGCGCCGAGCGGAGAGGTGACGACTACGACGACCTGACGGACCAGCAGCGGCTCGAGCGGGTCTCGCTCGAGGAGTGGGAGGCCGACTTCAAGACCATTCATCTCGTCTTCAAGGAGACGATCCGCCTGGTGAGCGCCCTCGGCAGCGCTGCACTAACTTTCTGCTGACACGGCTCTCTCCATTGCAGCTGCTCACCAGTGAGCCAGCTTCAGATGATGCCCTCTCGCGGCAGTGATACTGACACCAATGCGCTCGCAGACAGCATCAACCGCTACTACCCCGGCCCGCAGCTGGACGCCAAGGGCAAGCCTCGCGCCCGCCTCGTCATCGAGGGCCACCCGATCGAGGACGACACGTACATCGCCGTGGCGCCGTCTGCCAACCTGCACGACGCAGACCTCTTCGCCGACCCGCTCAAGTTTGACATCACGCGCTACGAGCGCGGCGAGGGGCCGAACGAGTACACCTACGTGGCTTGGGGCTACGGCCGACACAGTGAGTGGCGGCGAGGCCTCGCACCGGTGGACAGCGTTGACGCTGCTGGCCTGCCTGTCCAGAGTGCACGGGCATGCGCTTCGCGAAGCTCGAGACGACGCTGTCTATGGCTGCCCTGCTGCTCGCGTACGACTTCCAGTCGACGGACGACGCCGGCAAGCCCTACACGAGCGACACGCTGCCGCTCTCGGACCTCTCGCAGAACCACTGGCGCACGCCTACGCGGCCTCTCCGCGTCCGGGCCCAGCGCCGAACCGCCGAGCACCCGTAGCACACGAAGCAATGGGGATGAGCTTGCATTAACGCGATGTGTCTAGGCGGCGCGGATGATTTTGGCCCTGACGGTGGGCATGCAAGATCATGTGGTGGGGCAGAGACACAGAGTGAAGGCGCGGAGAGAGAATTGAGAGGGCCGAGACATGAGGGGCTTGCGGCGGATGAGATCTTGACTGTGAAGATGGCAAAGGCAGGCGGCGTGGTGCGGATCGCGAGAGGAGTCAGGAGGAACGGAGATGCGCACGCGGCGCGCCGAGGGAAAGGCGGGCTGAGAGGAGGGAAGAAGATTACGCGGAACGCATGGTAGATAGAGGCGATGCTGGAGTCCGGTGGCGACAGCCTAGTCGGTGTAGGCCAGCATCTTCAGAAGAGAAGAGAGACTGAGAGGAAGGAGAGGGTCAGCGACGCGGCGCGGCAACGGAGACCCGCGCAGACTCACATCTTGAAGCTCAAGGGCTTGACGATGAAGCCGTCGGCGCCCGTGGCGAACGCACGGCGCTTGTCGTCGTCGGACGAGTGTCCGGTGAGGGCGAAGATTTTGGCGCGCGACTGCGCTGTTGGCCGCGAGCCGCCCGGCGTGCCAACGCCCGGAGCCCGCGGGTGAGCGCCGCGCCACGACGACGGAGCCTGGGCGCCGCCGTGCTGCACGGCGGCGCGGAAGCGCTCGGCCTCCATCTTGCGGATCTGCGCCGTGGCTGAGATGCCGTCGAGCACGGGCATCGAGATGTCCATGAGGATGACGTCGAAGTACTGCGGCGGATGTGCCTCGAAGGCGCGCACGCCCTCCTCGCCGTTCGCCGCCTCGACGTACTCGACGTCCATCTTGCTCAGGAACGCCGCCAGCATTTTGCGGTTGATCTGGTTGTCGTCGATCGAGAGGATGTGCAGACGCCGCTTGATGGAGCTGTGCGAGCCGTGGCTGCCGCGCGGCGTCTGCAGCGCGCTCCTGAGAATTGCTCCGTCGCCGCCTTCGAGCGAGATGGTCGAACCTGGCGAGTTTGGCGTTGAGGCGCTGTGCATGGACGCAGTGGACGACCCCGACGTCGACGCCGTGGCAGCCATGGCGGCCGGGCCGAAGTAGTCGTGCACCTCGCCGCTGTCGCTGCGCCGCGAGCTGCCCGAATGCGGATGAGAAGAATGGTTCGGTGACATCACCGCCTGCCGCTGCAGGCGTGGCTCGTGGAACGTGATGCTGCGCGCTGGCAACGTCGGACGCGAGCGGCGCGAGGTTGGCGGCGCCGAGTCGATTGAGCTGTCCGAGTGCGTTCTGATCGTGGCGTTGCGGTCGTGATCTGAGTGGCGCCGCAGCAATGAGCCGGCATCGGAGAGCGAGGGCGGGCCGGGCGACATGTGATGCGAGCTGAGCGCAGCGTGATGCAGGCTCGGCACTGTGACACGTGAGGAATCGGAGGCCTTGGGCGTGAGCGCACTGTTGAGCCGGACCTCGACACGAGGAGTGCGCGCCGACGAGGACGACGTGGTCGAGAAGTACGAGTCGGCCTTCTCCAGGGCCGGCTTCATGGGCGACGCTGCCGGCGAGGGCAGCGGGGCGTCGCGATCTTCGTCGGCTGCCAGCGCGGGCTCGCCACGCTTGATGCGCTCGACGCAGCGAACGCAGAAGTCCACAAGCGACTCGAGCTTGGCAGGACCGACGGGCTTGAAGAGCAGGCGCGACACACCGCCGGCGCGGTGGTAGTTGTCACACGCGGCCGTGCCCTGCGGATCGCCGCGGGCTCCAGTGAGGACAAGTGCCGGCGGCGGCGATCGCTGAGCGTCGCGTGCCGTCTTCGCCAGGTCTTCGAGCAGCGGCAGCGCCTCGTTGATGACGACGAAGTCGGCATCAGCATCAACGACTGTGCAGTGCCACCAGTCCTCGAGATAGCTTCGCAGCACCTCCTTGAGGTCGCTGTGGCCGCGCGACTCAGGGTCGAAGCCGAGCAGCGAGACTGTGTGCTGCTGCGCGACGTTGAGCTGCGGGCGGTAGACGAGTCCCTCGAGGTCGGCCGCATTTGCATCAGCCAGCTCGAGCTCGCAGGTGACGCGCATCTCCGTGCCCTGTCCCAGCGTGCTCCACACGTCGATCTTGCCGTTGATTGCCGGCGACTGCACAATGCTGTTGACGATCGAGAGGCCAAGACCGGTGCCTGGGCCGAGATGGTTCTCCTGCGTGAAGGGGTGAAAGAGCTGCTCCTCGAGGAACGCACGCGAGATGCCCTTGCCCGTGTCCGTGACGCCAAGCTCGACGACGACGTGCGTGTCCGAGGTCTGCAGCTCGCGCAGCGACACGTGCACGAAGCCCTCGGTCGTGAACTTGAGCGAGTTGCCGATGAGGTTCATGAGCACGCGGCGGATGCCTGCCGCATCGCACTTGACTAGCCAGCCGTCGGGGCGCATCATCACGTCGATGACGGTCTCCACTGCGCCGCCGCCCAGCGCGCGGCCGATGCTCGGACGCACCGAGGCGGCTCCCGGCTCCGCAGAGCCGGACGAGCCCTGAGCATAGGCGCTGCCGATGCCCGACGACTGCTGGCTGTCGAGCTTGCGTGCCATCTGGCCGATCCAGCTGCTCTCACAGACCTCCTGCACGAGCTTCACGAGATCGCACCGCTGCGTCGGCTTCGTCGCCATCTGGCTCGTGCGCGTGTTGCCGCTGAGCTTGGTGAAGTCGAGCACGTGGTTGACGAGCTCGAGCAGACTCTTGCCACACGCCTCGACCGTCTCGAGGTAGCTGCCCTGCGTTGCGTTGATCTTCGTCTCCGCCAAGAGCTCGGCAGCGGCAAGAATGCCGTGCAGTGGCGTGCGCAGCTCGTGCGAGATGTTCGAGATGAAGTGGCTCTTGGCCTTGTCCGCGAGCATGATGTCCTTCTTGAGAATGGCGCTCAGGATGATCGTGCCCATGGCACGCAGGTACTGCAGCCCCGAGTCCTTGATGTCCTGCAGCTGCGGACCGTTCTCCGAGGACTTCGAGTACGCGCACAGCAGCGCAAAGGGCTGCTTGTTCAGGCCGAAGATGGGCACGAGCAGCAGGTTCGACGCGTCTGGGGGCAGCAGATGCCGGAAGGGCGCGGGCACGAAGGGATAGTAGCAGCCCGTGCGGTGACGGCGCAAGAACTCGGCCACCTTGATGTAGTGCGAGAGCGGCACCGGCTGGCCGCGGTCTGGCGGCGCGGCGTGCGACTCGCTTGCGCCGAGCACCGCCATGGGCGGCACCGCCTTGTTCTTGAGCTCCGCACCGGCCTCCTGTGACATGCCGCCAGTCGTCTCCATGAGACCCTCGATGCCGCCCGGGTTGTCAAAGCTGGCAAACGGCGCGGCGTCGGGGTTCTGGTAGGGGCTCGGGAAGAAGATCTTGCTGGTAGTCTCCTCGCCGTCAAACGACGGAGACTCGACGAGCTCGAAGTGCGACAGATCGAAGACGATGGCTCCGGAGGCCTGCAGGGCCTCGCGCATGCCCTTCGCAGCGAACGTGTACACCTGGTGCAGACCTGCCTCGTCCTCATCCGCGCTAGCGTCGCCAGACTCCATCTCGAGGCATTCGCGCGTGAAGAGCTCGATCGAATGCTGCATGCGGTCGCGGCTCTTGAGGTGGATCTGTGAAGCAGGGCTGTCAGCGGCGCATGCGGCAGCGCAGAGGGCAAGAAGGCTCACCGCGTCTCGTGCAAGCTCCATCTCGCGCATCACGACGCGAGCAAACTCGCGCAGCGTGTGGCGCTGACGCGGGTTGAACTCGGGCCACGGCTTGTCGTCGATGATGCACAGGCTGCCGAGGTTGAAGCCGTCGGTGGTGCGCAGCGGCGCGCCCGCGTAGAAGCGGATGTGCGGCGAGTTGGCGACGAGCGGATTGCCGGCGAAGCGCCAGTCCTTGAGCGTATCGAGCACGACGAACGGCTCGTCGTTGTCCTGCAGAATCGCATGCGAGCAGAACGAGCAGTTGCGCGACATGGCGATGCTTTGCAGCCACTCGGGCGAGAAGCCGCTCGACGAGGCGCCCGCCTGCGTCCGGAAGTGCTGCGTCTTCTCGCCCACGAGGCTGACAATCACGAGCTTGGTGTTGAAGACGAGCTTCACGAGGTGCGCCACGCGTTCGAAGTTGACGTCGCTCGAAATCTTGGGCGGGCCGTACCGTCGCAGCGCCTGGCGACGCTCGAGGTCGTTCGGCGGCACAATGGCGGGCAGGTAGCCGAACTCGCGGTAGAAGCCCTCTACGCGCTTGCCCATGGTGAGATATGCGTTGACGAACGGATTGCCAGACGATGGCTGCGAGATGATGTCCTGATCCTGCGAGCGTTGCCACTGGGCGTCCGACGTTGTGCGGGAGCGATTGCCTGAATGTGGTCCTGTGCGCTGACCGCAGCTATTGCGCATGCTCTCGTACATGTGGCTCTCGCTGCGACGCGCGCCCGCGCCCGGCTCGTCGCCTTCGCCGTCGGAGTGCGTGCGGCCGACCGTCTGCGGAGGACGCGGACGCAACTCGCTCATTGGAGGGACCCACTTGTCCGGCGCAGGCTCGAGCGGACTGCCGTCGTCGAAGGAGGGGCGTGCAATGCCGTGGAAGCTCTGACTGTGCGGAGGGAGATTGCGATCTGCCGTGCGAGGCCTCACCAGGGGCCGCTCGCGCCGCGCACTGGCTCGTCTCGCGGCCCGTCGCAGGCCCGAGACTGTGGACGTGTCGCCGATGTCGCTCGTGCTTGCGTCCTCGTTCCTCCTGACTCCGCCCAAGTGGGACGACAAGACCGAATTGAAGCTCGTCAGCATGCCCTCAGGAGCCGAGGACCACGTCTGCGGTGGTTCGGAGCCGTCCTGCTGCAGTTCTGGCGGCAGCTGCACCGGCGTAGGGCCTGGGCGGCTGGGCGCCTCCGCGGCATCGGCTGCTGACGAGATCGAGTCGGGCGACCTGACCTGTACCACGTTCGAGGCCGACGAAGCAGCTGAAGAATGTCCGCTTGGGCGCATCGTGCTGCGCCGAGCGGCCTCCAGCATGCTTCTGGATGGCACTGGCGACGAGGGCTGGGACGAAGCGCTGTCTGACGAGCCGCGCTGGCCCGCGGCAGAGTGCGCGGAGTGGCTGCCGACAGTGACGTGCGCCGTCTCTAGATCGAAGTCGCTGATCTGGGCGTGCATGTCCGGCCGCGTGGCCGAAGGAGCGCCTGTAGCACGCGGCGCTGTCCTAGCACCTGCGCTGCTAGCCTCGTCTGCTCGCCACACAGAGTCGTCGAAGGCCGGCTTCCTGCCCTCTGACGTCTGCCGGGCCAGGCTGCCCTTGGCCATCTTGTTGCCGGACAGCTCCGGGCTGGACTTTGCACCGAGTGCCGGACTCCTGCCGTGGGGCGAGTCTGACATCATGCGCTGGGCTGCGTCGCCGAGCGACGCGGCCTCGCGCACCTGTGGCGAACTGGAGGAGACGAACTGCAGCAGTGCGAACGGGTCGCCACTCAGCGACGCCGGCGGACTCGGTGCCTCGGAGGGCGTCGGCCGCGGTGGCGCTTGTGCTGGCAGACTGCCCTGACGCTCCCGCGAAGCGTCTGCCAGTGCACTTTCCTTGAGCTCCGCGGTACTGGGCATCATTGGCGGCGGCGTGCGAGAGCCGGCGAACATCTTCGGGCCCGGCCAGGACGCCATCGCCTCGTCGGCCGGCGACCGGTCGAGGTCTGTGGCGCCTGCATCGCCGGCCTGTGAGGCAGCGCGGATCTGTGCGCCATCGTCTCTCATCGCTTGCAGGTTTGCACCCGTGGCCCGGATGTAGGTCAGGGACGGACGGCGTGCGTTGGGATCGAAGCCTTCTGCAGGCGGCGAAGACTTCGGAGAGACATACGGCTCGTCGACGATGCGCGTCTCGGCGCCAGGGTATGCCGTGGACTGACTTGGCGGCCATGGCAGGCGCAGTGGGTCGAAGCGGCCGCTGCGAGGCGCATGAGGGTCAGCACTTGATGTTCGCCCTTGCTCGGCCTCGCCGCGGACCGGCCGCCGCCACCGTCGAGCAGCACTCGTACTCACCGAGCATACGCATACACGAAATTGGCCCAGTCATAGTCTCCACTCTTGGCTCCTGCGCTGGAGCTCCACGGCGGCGCCGTCGTGCTCTCCGACACAGTAAGAGGGCTCATGGCGCCAGAGCTACTGGGCAGCTCGGCGAGCGCTCCCGGCGGCGTGGCAACCGACTGGATGAAGTGCCCGCCCCAGATGAGGCGCTCTTCGCCACCGTCCTCGGACCCGCCGCACGCCGGCCCGTCCTGATCCGGCGGAAAGGCAGCCAGAATCTCGGCTGCCTCCAGCCTCGGGCTTGCGCCCGAGTGCTGGCTGCTGCCGAACCCTGTGAGGGACGGCGACGTGGTAGCGTCTGAGGTGCGCCGCACCTCACGTCTGCCCGTCTCGCTGAAGTCGGAGGAGCAGACGTGTGCAGGCCCGTCGTTAAAGTTATGCTCGAGGTCTGCAGAAGCGGCGGCAGCGGCCTCGCTGTCTGCCGCGGCCTCGTCGTCTGCCTCTCGGTCCGCTGATGCGATGCTGGCGGTGCGTGTCCGCACGCCCGTGCTGGCGCTCGAGGATGCCGTCGCCCAGCTCTGGCGCCAGCCGCCTCTTCGCACGGCCGCACCCGAGAAGTGCGCACCACCGTGCGGCCCGATGGGCGTGCGAGGCGAGGCAGACGCCGCCGCCGCCGCCACGCCGGTCAGCGGCGACTCGGGCCGTGCGGCGCTGCTGGCAGGAAAGCTGGCGGGCGATGCCGTGCGCGCAATGCTGCCGGCAAAGGAGGCGGCGCTCGCACGTGGACTCGACGGCACGGCGCGGCCGGGCCGCGCGCTGGGAGTGGCGAGGTGCACTGCGGACGCCGGCGTCACCGTCGAGGTCGAGCCCGAGGAGCTGGACGAGGAGTTGGAGAAGGCGGACGGCCCGCCGATGGCGGCCAGCAGCTCACGCTCGCTCTGCGCCGCCTGGTGCGAGGCCGAGCGCACGGGCGGCGCAGGCACCGCGGCCGGCCGTGCGGGCGAGGTCATGTGCCGTTCAGGCGAGGCAGGTGGCGGCGGCCGTGCCATCGCAGCCGGCGCACACAGAGGGGCGCGCGCGGTAGAGGCTCGCGGGCGCACAGGCAGCAGGCAGCGCCACGCAAGGGCGGCAGGGACGGCGAGCTGCGGCCGGAGTGGCGCGCCACGGCACGACGAGGAGTCGAGCGGGCCTGGCGGAGGCGGTGAGGGCGCGACGAGGCGTGCGTGAGAGGGGTGGAGAGGAGGAGGAGGAGGCGCAGGCAGCCGCAGCGTGCTCATCAGGTGCTGCCGCGCGTGCTTGGCCCTCGCGCGCTCTCTGTGCGGTGACGACGACGCTGGCTGGCGCGCGGCTGGAGGCGCGCAGCCCGCGCGCGCGCCTGCCTGCCGCCGCGCTCGCGCCTGGCCCTGCGCAGGCGGCCGGCCACCCGCTGCGCACTGCACGCCGCCGCGCCCTTCTTGACTCGCCGCCACGGCACGCCGCGCAAGCTCCTTGCCCCTCAGCCTGCAGCCGAGCCTAGCAGCTCACGCTCGCTGTCTTCAAGCCATCTGCTGCCAGAGGCAAGCTCACATGGATGCCGCAGCGCAGACAGCGCGTAGAGAGGCGGCGAGGCGAGCACACGCCGCCATCCACAGCTGCGCCCGCTGCGGCAGGCGTGGACAGGCGCCCTGCCTGCATCTGCACCTGCCTGCACCTGCAACTGCGCACGCCGCTGCAGCGCAGGCCGGCAGCACGGCGGCACGAGAGCGCGGGCCGACAGCTTCGACGTGACGTCAGGGTCAGGGCGCGAGGCGGCGGCACCGCCGGCAGCGGGCCGCGCCAGCGGCGGCGGCGGAGGGCGAACGGCGTGCAGCAGCCGTCGGCGGCGGAGGGCGGGCTGCGGCTGCTGCTGCGCTGCGCTGATCATCCATTCTATTCGCTCGGCCGCAAGCGAGGCGAGATGCCCATGGCGGGGGGCCAAGGAGCGCAGAAACTCAGCCACGATGCGCTGCAGACAGCAGCAGCATCTGCATCGCTGCAGGGCCGCAGCACGCACTGCGGCTGCAGACGAGAGCGCAAGCAAAGCACAGGCGGGACGAAGGCGTGAGGGGCGCCGGCGCCGCTTCGCTGGGCTGCGGCTGGCGGAGGGTGCAGGGCCACACAGCGGACGAGACGCTCACGCCTCCGCAGCATGCAGGGACAGGACAAGTCTCGCGAAATGTGCCGGCACGGCCGGGCAGCTCTGCTGGGCTGCAGCATGCCTCATGGCGCTACGCTTGTGTGAGATGGCGTTGGTGCCGCAGCACGGCGGCGCCTGAGCGTTGCGTCGGTGCAGGCCAGGCATCTGCAGCGCAGCAGGCGTCCGGAAAAACAAGCTCCACAATCTGGAGCCCCACCTGCTCTGCTGCGGGAGGCACAGCATCCGCACCCTCCCGATCACGACGCGAGCGCACCAAATAAGTCCTTGTGATTAGCGCTTGACCTGGAGAGACCCGAGCAGAGTTTAGAGAGAGAAGCACTTGCCGGCGTAAGCAGCTCAGGCGGAGGCCGAGCGTGAGCCGAGCGCCGAGCGCAGCGCAGCGGGCACTCCGGCGCGCCGCAAGATGAGCACGAGGCTGGTGGCCGTGGCAAGCAGGGCGCACACGACGGTGATCTCAAAGACGGAGCTGCGGGGAGAGGGGTGAGCCCAGCGCTGCGAGAAACGGCGAGCAGTTCGCACGCACCGGTAGCAGTCCTCGCCCTCGAGACACAGGTGCGTGTCGCGGCCCGTCGTGGGGACGTGCGAGTCGTAGACGCTGCGGCAGGGTCAGTGTGTGCTTCGAGGTGCGTATTTGTGATGCTTACCGTCCAAAGAGGATCTGTGAAGGGAGCTGTGTGAGCGGCCGTGCAGCTCCGCCAGCACGAGAGACTCACGTTGAAGATATTGCCCGCCAGCACAGGGCTGAGCGAGACGATGCCCCAATTCTGCAGTGTTGGGCATCAGCGCTGCCGTCACACGCTGCTACGGTCTGCCGCACCTGAGAGAAGTGCTTGAGTCCGAACCACTCAAACGTCAGCACCGGCGCGAGGCCAAAGAGCGTGCCGTAGCACAGGCCCGTGCCGGCCGAGACGAGGAGCAGGCGGTGCACCGAGTTGATCGTGTCGGGCGCGGCGGCCATCGCCTGCGAGCCCACGGCGAGGAAGCAGACGAGCAGCAGCAGCCACACGCGCTGCGAGGCGTCGCCGGTGCGCCGCACGAGCAGGTCGGACAGCAGGCCTGTGTGCGCGATGGGCGTCAGCGCCGTGCTGAGCATGTGCTGTGCACACGGGCTTACCGATGATGATGCGGCCCGAGGCATTGCCAATGGAAATGGCCGAGACCTGCGGGACAGGCTTCAGCTTCTGCAGCCTGATCGCTGAGCCGCAGTGCTCACCTGGTGAGCCTGCATCTGCTGCACGGCCGCCTTCTCATTCTTGAGCGCAGCAAGCGTCATGTCTGCAGCCGTCAGGGCGTTGTTGCCTGCCGCCGCGGTGCGTGGCACCTGCTCGAGCAGGCCCGCAGCTCGTGATGCTGCGCCGGCGGCGAGCGATGCCAGCGACGAGTCGGGGTGCAGCTTGTTGTATTCGTAGAGCGTGCGCGTGATCGTGCCGATGTTCTGCAGGAGCGAAGCTCAGCCTCCTCCAGGGCGCTCACGTGCAGCGGGCGCACTCACGTTGATCACGAGCAATCCGATGCCGCTGATGAACGTCATGATGACGAAAAGCAGGCCAAAGTCAAGCTGCGAGAAGAGCTTCCAGCCAGTGACGTCCTTGACCGCCGCCGCGTCCTTTGCAGTCTCGTGCGTGTGAGCCGAAGACGTAGAGGCGGCGCGAGACCTGCTGTGGCGCAGAGCCGCAGGCGTCTGGTATGCCTCTTCCTCATCCGACAGCTCCGAAGTTGACGGCGTCTCGTCGTCTGCGAGCGGCGCGTGCGTGAACGCCCGGCCCGTGACGTCGCTGCTCGTGCGCCGGCGGCCGAGCGGCCTTCGCACAGCACCCTCTTCGTCGACATCGTCGCTCTCCGGCGACGCCTCCAGCTGCCCATACGAGCCGCGGCCATCGCTGCCGCGCCGGCGCTTGCGCGCCTCCTCCTCCGGCGGAATGATGCGGATGAGCGCGACGCCGAGCAGGAAGGAGCACGAGCTACCGAACGCAAGCAGCAGCAGGTACGATGCCGTCTGTCCGGGGAACAGCGCGTGCGAGAGCGTCGAGTAGATGAATGCGGACAGGCCGAAGCCCGAGAGCACGATAGCTGTCGCAGTGCCTCTCTGCCGGGCAGCTGTCAGCTGGCACGAGAAGCATGCGGCAACGTTGCACTCACCCGCTTGCCGTCCCAGCTCTTGGCCTGCGCATTCATGGCGGCCGTGAAGGCGCCCGAGTTGCCCAGACCCGTCAGCAGCGAGAGGAACGCCAGCATCCACGGCGAGATCTCGGGCGTGTTGAAGGGGAATGTCTGCGTGTATGCCAGGCTCAGGCCGCCGAAGCCGAGCGCGACGAGCAGCGCGCCAGCCAGCAGTGCGCTGCAGGACACACAGTCAACACTCTGCCACGCCACAGCACGCGCACCACACGCACCTGTACGGCCCGCGGCGGTCGACCCAGCGGCCCCAGAGCGGCCCGCTGAGGTAGACGCCGATGTTGCCGGCGACGCCGACGATGTTGACCTGCGTGCTGGAGAGGTGCAGCTGCTCCTGCAGCTGCGGCGCCCACGACGAGTAGGCATAGTTGACGCCGGCCGAGGCGGCGACGAGGAAGGAGCCGAAGAGCGAGAAGACGCGCGGCGAGGGCGGGAAGGCGAACATGGTTGCGCGCGAAGGTGGGAGGCGCGCGAAGTCGGGAGGTGGAGGCGGCACCGCAAGCTGGAGAGGGCGGTGCGCTTGGCCAGAGGTGGCGCCGGGCAAAGGAGTGTGGTGGTGTGCAGCAGCAGCACGGCTGGAAGCACGGTCGCGTGCTCAGTGCTGTGCGGACGGGGGCCAGGCCGAAGGGCGGGGTGCGGGTCGCGAGGAGGTGGGGTGCCGGGGTGTGAGAGAGGAGAAGCGGAGAGCGTGCCGTGCGAGAACGTGCGCGCGCTTGCTCGTGCCTGGGGCGCGTGGGCGGTGCGGCGTGCGTGCCTCTGCGTGCGCCGCCGCGCCTTGCCTTGCCGCCGTGTTGCTTTTGCCGCGCTGGCATGTGTTGCTCTCCCAGCACGACGCGCACCGCTTGCCCTCTCACCATCACCTCGCAGCACCCCGCAAGACAATCAGCACCATGGCCGCCTCCTTCACGCCCCACGCCACGCTCAGCAAAGACTCCAACCCCAAGGACTGGGCCTACCTGCTCGGTGCGCCGCCGCGGTCCTCACTGCACCGCCGCACATGTGCTCACACATCTCGCGCGCAGGCAACCTGGCGCAGGACGCCTCCATCGTCTTCACAAAGGCATCGCTCATCTCCTTCCTCAAGACGCACAATGTCGAGGTCGGCACCAACTTCAGCGAGATCCGCGCCCTGCCAAAGTAAGTCGCAGCGCGGACGAGTGGCCGGCGTGGGCAGTGGTGGTGGGCGCAAGCAGTTGCGCGACGCTGCAGGGCCACACGGCGACGCATGCAGCGCGTGCGTCGAGCTGGAAGCTGATCGCATGCCTCTCAGGTACGCCACTGTGGGCAAGATGAGCAGCAGCAGCAGCAGCGCCGGCGGTGACGCCAGCGAGAGCAGTGCCTCGGCCTCCGCCGCCGCCGTCTCCTTCGACGCGCCTCGCGCTGCGCCGGCAGCACCGGCCGCCAACGTGGTGCGCGATCCGTCTGGCGACGTCTTCCGTCCCACGCGGCGTGTGCGCGAGGCCGTCGGCGGCGGCAGCAGTGGCGTCACGGCCGCGCTCTTCGGCGGCGGCGACGACGAGGCGGAGCGCGACGCTGCGCGCGAGTCGGCACGGCGACGCGGCTTGCTGCTGGAGCAGGAGAACATGCAGCAGGCGGAGCGCGGCCAGCAGCAGCAGCGGGCCGAGGAGGCGCCCAAGCAGCAGACGCAGACGACACAGCAGCGCCTGGAGGAGGAGCAGAAGGCCCGGGCGGCACAGGCTGGCTTCCGGCCCACGCGTCGTGTGCGGTGAGTGCAACGCCAAAGATTCTGCGCATGTGAGAGGCCAGTGCACTGACGAGCTGTATCCTACTCTCAGCGAGGCGGTTGGCGGTGGTAGCGAGCAGGTGCAGGCGCTCTTCGGCGGCGGCGACTAGGCGATGCGCAAGCATGAACGGCCCGCGCGAGCCGGCCTGAGCTGGCGATCGGGCCTCTGCCGCGGCGGCGACGGTGCCGGTACCCCTGAGCCCTCGCCGAGCAAGGCAGTCGCGCCCTGGCTCCTTTCGCTCCCACCAGGAGCGGCGCAGGAGCTGTATACCACACGACTCTAGGGGCGCAGCAGTGATGATATGATTGACGAATCGGAGGGGGTCATGTCGTGCCGGCAGCGAGTGCGAGAGCGAGGGGATCGTGAGGCGGCAGCTCCGGATGCGGGGGCAAGTCTGGAGCGCGCGGGGTCGTTAAATGGGAAGAAGATCTTACAGCGAGGTAGGCGGTGACGGGCGATACACTGAGGGCAACGAGGGGGATAAAAGTGACAGGCAGCGAGGGACGGAGTAGTGTGGGATGTGCTGGTAAGGTAAGTGCTTAGGCGGAGGTGGCGGGAGCCTTGCGCATCGGCGCCGCAACGACAAGGCACGCCGCCGAGGCCTTTGCGAAGCGCGTGACGGCCATGGCCGGCTCGCCGATGACCTTGCACGTCTCGGAGCTGAGGGCACGCTCGCCGTCGCGCGTCGGCGGCGCCGAGAGGTCCGCGGCCGTGGGGTCGACCATGCCGCAGCGCAGCAGGAAGCGCAGCTCCTCGCGGTGCGTCATCGTCGGCATGCGCCGGCCGCGACCGCACACGACGAGCGTCGGCTCGGCGGCGTCGACGGCCTGCACAAAGTCGCGCAGCGGGCGCGACGTGGCCGTGAGCTTGACGGTCAGGCGGCCCGCCAGCGCGCCGGCTGCGGCATCCGTGGCGTTCTTGATGGAGAGGTTGTCCTCGAGCGTCGCCTCGAGCGGCGCGGCGCCGTGGATCGTCGGGTACATGGTGTCCTGCACGCCGCCGGCGCCGTGCTGCAGCGACTGCGCGTGGTGCACCGTCGGCGGCAGGTCGGGCAGCGGCGCGTCGCCGGCCTCGTCGGCCGCGACGCGCTTGAAGTGCAGCACCGTGACGAGCAGCTCGCGGTTGGCACGGCAGAGCGCCAGCACCAGAGCCAGCGCGGCGCGGTCGTCGGGGCCGCCCATGAAGGCGAGCACAACGTGCTGGCGGCGCGAAATGCCGAGAGGCCCCGTCGAACGCGTGCCGACCGGGCGCTCGACGAGCAGGCCGACGTCGCACGTGGCCGTCTGGAAGACGCGGCGCACGAAGTTGATGTTCTGCGGCGAGCGCGTCGGGCCGTCGGCGCCGGGGCCGAAGATCGAGTCGAAGGGGTTCGAGATCGTCGAGAAGACGCCCGCAGCGGCCGGCGCAGAGGCAGGCAGCGCGCCGCTCGCCTCGCCGGTGGGCGCAGCGATGGAGCCCTGCGGCACGGTCCAGGGCACCACGAGCAGGCTCGACGAGGCGCCAGACGCGCGCGAGACGACCGTCGGCGCGTACTCGGATGCGTCGACCACGGCCATCGACGAGTAGACGGGCAGGTGGTTGAGCTGGCCGAAGGTGCGGAACACGTTGATGATCGGGTCGGCACGCAGCGTGTCCTCAGCCTCGGCGACACGCATCACCGCCGACGTGCGCTCGGTAAGCTCAATGAGGCGCAGCGCACTGACGGTGACCTCGGGCCGGCCGGCCGATGCGCTCTGGTACGGCGCGCCCTGGCGCAGCTCGTGCGTCGCCGGATGGCCGCCGGCAGACGAGGAGGAGGACTCCTTGATCGACTCGCCGTCCGAGCCGGACACGTTGCGGTGGCGCAGGTTGGACTCGCTGCTCTCCGACGCCGGCAGCGTGGCGTCCGAGGGGCGCATGAGCTGCATGAGCGTGAGCAGGCCGGGCAGGTGCTCGAACCCGTCAAGCACGACCATGAGGTGGCGCGACGCGCGGCTGAGCGCGCCGTCGCCCGACTTCTCCTCCTCGCAGTCGTCGCCTTCGTGGCCGTGCACCGAGCCGTCCTTCTCGGCGAGGCGGAAGCGCGCCGGGTAGATGAGCTGCGTGAGGGGCGTCGTGATGAAGGTGCTGACGAGCGCCATGACGACGAACATGGAGAAGGAGCGCGTGTCGAGGATGCCGGCCTGCAGGCCGATGTTGAGCACGATGAGCTCGACGAGACCCTTGCAGGACATGAGCGCGCCGATGGCGCCGCTCTCGCGCAGCGAGAAGCCGCACACCTTGGCGGCGCCCGCGCAGCCGGCGAACTTGGACACGAAGGCAACAACGATGATGGCGATGGTGTACGCCCACGTGATGCCGCTGTTGAGTGTGCCGAGCTGCGTCTTGAGGCCGGAGAGGGCAAAGTAGAGCGGCAGCATCGTCGTGAGCACGAGGTCCTCGATCTTCTCCGTCAGCGCCACGGCAAAGCCGCCCTCGTGCGGGATGATGAGGCCGACGAGGAAGGCGCCAAAGATGGCGTGCACGCCGATGATGTCGGTGAGGAAGGCCGACGTGAACATGAGCAGAATCGTGATGGTGAGCATCAGCGCCGTCGGGCCCTTCTCGAAGCTGCCCGTGCGGCGGCAGAGCCAGAGGAAGACGGGGCGGATGAGGAAGAAGAGCACGAGGCACCACGCAATCGTCGTGAGCAGCACGTACAGCGCCGTCAGGCCCGTCTGCGCGTTGACAAGCGCCACGGTGAGCGCCAGCAGCACCCAGCCGATGACGTCGTTGCCCACGCCGGCAGCCAGCACAATCGTGCCGACCTTGGACTGCAGCATGCCGAGCGAGCCGAGGATGCGCGCCAGCACGGGCAGCGCCGTTATGGAGAAGGCCGTGCCCGTGAAGAGCAGGAAGTGGTTGAAGCTGACGCGGGACGTGTCGATGAACTCGTTGTACAGGCCCCACGAGACGGCCGCGCCGAGGCCGAAGGGCAGGATGAGGCCGCTGAGGCTGATCGCCGTGCTCGCCACGGCGCACTTCTTGATGATGCGCACGTCGACCTCGAGGCCGATGAGGAACAGGAAGAAGACAAGGCCGATGTTGGCCACGAGGCTCAGCAGCGGGATCGACTGCTGCGGGAAGATGGCGGCCGTGAAGCCGGGGATGCGGCCGCACACGCTGCAGCGCGCCGTCAGCCACGCCGCATGCCTGGCGCTGGTGCGCACACCGTCCACTCACGTCGGGCCGAGCACGATGCCGCCAATCACCTCGGCAATGACCGACGGCTGCTTCATCTTGGCGAGGCCGTAGCCGAGGATGCGCGTGAAGACGATGATGCTGTGCGGGGGCGCGTCTCAGCGCCTGCTCCGCCACCTGTGCACGCCGCGCACACACTCACATGCCGGCCTGGATGATGAAGAGGCGCAGCGGGTCGGCCGAGTCGAACTTGCTCGGGTTCAGGCCCGAGATGACCGACGCGGCGCCGTTGGCGGCGCGAATGGAGAGGGTGTGCGTCATGGCGTACGGAGGGTGCTCCGCTGTGCGCGGGCAGCAGGGCGTGGAGTGTGAGAGGCGGTGAGCGAGCGTAGAGGAGTCGGTGCGAGAGAAGGAGCCGGGGAGAGAGAGAGGGACGGAGAGAGCGGGAGAGAGAGAGGGCCGGGCGCGGAGAGGGAGAGAGCGCGCGCGGGGAACGGCGAGGAGGTGGCTGCGAGAGAGGAGCTGCGGGCAGGCAGGAGGTGGCTCTTATATGCGTGCGAGATGCGATGTGAGGCAGCGAAGAGGCGCGCTCAGGGGAGCAGCGGATCAAGAGATGCGCGCGCGCGGTGGCGGACCGCGGCAGGCCGGCGGCGTGCGCTCGGATGCGCCTCTGCGGCAGGCCGGCAAGGGGCTCGTGCAGAGGCTGCTGCTGCGGCGGCGGCGGCGGCGTGCCTGCAGCTGCTGGTGCGCAGGTGCAGGAAAGTGCGGGGTGTGGAAAGGCAGCTCCGAGGAGAGGGGCAGAGTGAGGGTGGCAGGTGCGACGAGAAAGGAGAGCAGAGGCAACCGTCAAGCGTGAGGCGGGCGCAGCAGCACGCCGCCCGCACGCTGCTCTGCTGCTGTGGCGCCGCTGCCGCGTGTACCTTGGCGGGCGCATCAGATGGTGCCGATAGCGCGCTGCCGCCCGCCGCGGTGCTTGCGCTGCGCTCCTGCCGCACGCCGAGGGCCCCTATGGCGCAGCGCAGGACGCCTCCGCATGGCGCCACCGGCACGGGCGCGGGCGCGCGGCCAGCACCAGTGCATTGCATGCAGCTCGCCGTCCTCGACGAGTCCGCCTCGCTCTGAGCCATGCAGCACCCCGAGCGCACGGGTGCGGGTTGCCCGCTGCAGAGCTGCCGCAGCGCCGCAGCAGAAGCGTCGAAGGTGTGCGCATGAGAGGGTGCTGCGGCAGCGCATCCCTCAGCGCAGGCAGCAGAGCGCGGCTCCGCCTTGCCCGGCTAGCCGCAGTGCCTTGCATGCTCAGGGGCCTGCTACGCCAACGGTCTGCCTCCTCGTGTCTCGCGCGGCGGCCTCCTCTCTGCCAATCGCAGCCTCTCATACGACGCCCAAGTGGCCGCGAAGAGGTGGAGCGTGCGCATCGAGCAGCTGCCATTTGGAGCGCCGTCCAATTGTGGGGATGGGCGGCCAAAGCAAGCCGCGAAGGCAGCAGCAAGCAGAAGAGGCGACGCACACGCCGTCGGTCCAGCCTCGCAGGCCGTCAAAGGGCTCTCCGCCGCGCTTCACGGCCTTTGGCTCTCTGACAGGGGCATGCGCCACGGCACGCAGTTGCTCGTGCTTCTCCTCAGCTGGCGCTCTGCGTGTGGGGGTTCGAGGAGGCTCTTGCCGACGACGGCGCTTGCATGTCGGCGGAGCACGCCGCGGCGCGCATGACGGCTGCGCGCGCCGCGTCGCCGAGCTCCGTCAGGGGCACCTTTGGCGGGCAGGGCCAAGGCGCGCCATCGCCCGGAGGCCAGAGGGAACAGCAGCTGACAGCAGCACCAGCGCAGCAGGAAGAGCGTCGCAGCGGCAAGCCGACCCTTGCGCACGAAGCAGCGGCAGGCCTCTCTGCTGACAGCCTGCAGAAGGCGGACAGCGCAGGCGGCTTGGCATCGGGGCAGAGCGCGTGGGAGCGGCGCGTGTGCTTAGTCAGCCGGCCCAGCGTCCGCTGAGCGGCTCACCGCCGATGGCTGTGCGGGGAGCCACGCTTCCGCCCACCGCATCCTCCACCTCCTCCTCACCTGCGCGCGATGTCGTCCGTCGTCGAGTCCGCCGATGCGCCGTCGACGTGTGCGTACACTACGAGGCCCCTCTGCAGATCTCAAGGCTGATCATCTCCTCGCAGACCGCGACTCGCGCGCCACGGCCTCGCGCGCCAGCCAGTTCGACGCGCTGGCAAAGACGAGCACGCTGTACGTCGGCAACCTCAGCTTCTACACGACCGAGGAGCAGATGTACGAGCTCTTTGGCCGCGTCGCGCACCCGGCGCAGGGCGGCGGCATCCGGCGCATCATCATGGGCCTCGACCGCATGGCCAAGACGCCGTGTGGGTTCGCGTTTGTTGAGTGAGTGCGCGGGCGAGAGGCATGGGCAGAGCGGAGTCTAGCGATGCAGAGAGCATGGTGGTGATAGCTAGACGGCAGCGCCGCTTAGCTGGCCAGCGATGTCTTGTGCTCGCACATCGTCGTTGTCAGGCCATGCTCCGCTGTCAGGAGCCGGGCGAGGCGCTACTGTGCTGGCAGCACGAGCGAGGCGATGTGCCATGCGCCCTAGACACTGCACTGCAGCCGCTCCTTCACACCGCATGCCCTGCTGATCGCGACTGCGCAGGTACTACACGCACGCCGAGGCGCTCTCGTGCATGCGGCACATCAGCGGCACGAAGCTCGACGAGCGCGTGATCCGCTGCGACCTCGACCCGGGCTACGTCGACGGGCGGCAGTACGGGCGCGGGCGCAGCGGCGGCCAGGTGCGCGACGAGTACCGGCAGGAGTACGACGCCGGTCGCGGCGGCTGGGGCCACTTGCGTCTGCAGGAAGAGGAGGAGCGGCTACGGCGCGAGCGCGAGCGCCGCGAGGAGCACGAGGGCCTCTACCGCGAGCAGGAGGAGCAGGAGGGCGGCCGCGAGGTGCCCGCCGGCGCCGACGAGGAGTACAAGGAGGACGCTGGTCGCATGCGCGGCGACGCTCAGCAGCGCGACGGCAGCGAGGAGCCGTCGCGGCGCAAGCGCGAGCGCAGCGACAGCGTCGAGCAAGGGCACAAGGTGAGTAGGCGCAGTGGGCACAGGGTATGGTCGCGCGCTAACGCTGCAGCAGTCATTGCGACTCGACGACGACTGAATCAGCTAATGACATGTTCGCACACACACACACGGAAGAGAGGGAGAGAGAGGGTGTATTACGAAGGTGACGGCCAGGGGTAGAGGCCATGCGGGGAGCGAACGCTCGAGTGGACATGGACGAGGCGCATCGCTGGAGGTGGGCAAGAGCAGGCCGCTCGCTTAGAGGGCGAAGAAGGCGGCAGCGGCGGCGGCGCCGAAGGCAGCCAGGCCGGGGATGACGAGGCCGGCGGCGGCATCCTTGGCCGGCGCGCTCGTGGCGGCAGCGGGCGCGCTCGTGACGCTGCCGTTGGCGGGCGTGCCCGAGGCGGCGGGCGCCGAGCTGGCCGAGCCCGTGGGCGACGCGGCGCTGCCGCCCGAGGGCAGCGTGAGCGTGAAGGGCGTCGAGGCGTTCTTGCACGTGTCCTCGAACTGGCCGAACGCGGCCTGCAGGGCAGCGTCGACGTAGTCTGCGGGAGCAGAAGCGTGTCAGCGAGCCGCCGGCGGTTGGACAGCAGACGAAGCGCCTCACTGGGGCACTTGGCGGCGCACGCGCCGGCCTCGTTGGCGAACTCCTGCCTGAAGGGACCCGAGTCAGCGAGAGCGTCGACGCAGATAGCTGCGCGACGACGTACTTGGCGCAGTAGCAGTTGATGTCGGTGAGGCCCGTGCAGCCGACGCTCGTGGCGGCGGTGCTGGAGCAGTTGACAATGCAAGCCTGCAGCCTGTTCGTGAGGCGTCAGCCGGAGCTCAACGACGGCGGCAGCGTCGTCGACTCACTCCTCACGGGCGCTCTGGGCCTGCGCCTGCGCAGACAGAACGGCGGCCACGACGAGGAGGGTGCGCTTGGAGAAGAGCATGATGACTGAAGAGTTGTGTGGAGGGGTGAGGGAGGCTAAGGCGTGCGAGAGAGGATAAGGTAGCAGATGGCGCGAGAGATGGGGAGATGAGGGCAGCGCTGACGCGCGGGGGCGGCTTCTTATGTGCTCTCGGAGCAGCTGCTGCGACACGGCCAAGCCTCGGTCGCCCCGTCGTGTGCCCCGCTGCGTTCGCGTTCTCTCCTTCTCTATCTGCACCTACCAGCTCAGGCGCTGGCCGTGCCTGAAGAGGGGCGTGCTCATCTCGCTGCGCCGATGGTCAGCTGCAGGGGCAGCTCCTTGGCCGTCGATGATGGGAAGACCGCGGCTGCGGTAGGCGAGAGAGAGGGAAGGGCGACTAGAAAGCCGTGCCTGGCTTCGATGCCAGAGGAGCCACTTTGGCGCCCTCGATCAGTCTCAGACCGACGATCTGCCGCTTGCGTGGGGTGCCATTTTGCGCCCAGCCGTGCACCTGGAGCAGGCACATCACAGGAGGCGTGCCTTCTCCTGGAAAACGCTGGGCCCTGCTGCCTGGTCATCAGACGAACGTTCTGCGCCGACGGCGGAGAGGAGGTTGGTGAACAGCAAATAGGTTCGGCGGCGGGAAAAGCCGCCGCCGGCGCGCTGCCGCAAGCGCACGCTCCCGCCTCCCAGACTACTCGAGAAAGCCACAACATCCGCCAGTCGGCAAGGTCGCTGCTGCTTCGGCTGTCCGCCTGCTGTGCTGTCATTCTGAGCCATACAGCGTGCCCATCTGCTGCGACAGCAACGAGAGACGGCGAGCTGTTTGCGCCTCGGGCATGCCTGCGCGGCGGCGGCGCTGCTCAGGGGGCGTCCGTCGCGTGACGCTATCTGATGGCTTCTCCTCTCGCGCGCAGATGAGCGAGCGGCCCAGCTCCTGCTGCGCCGAGGCACCGCTTCTCGATGCCTTGGCAGCTCCAGAGCCTCGGGCCCCTCTTTGGCTACATTTCAGCCTCACGACGGCTGCTCCGCGGGAGAAGGAGGAGAGGTGACTCTGCGGTGCTGCTCCCACGCTGGCGCTGCTGAGGTAAGGCACGCGCCGCGTCCGTGCTCCACATCGAAGTCGGAGCAGCCGCACCGCCGGCGTCTTGCTGTGCCGCAGCTGCTTCCTTCGCATCCGCATCCTCACTGCCAGCCGCACTCCCTCGCCATGTCGCTCCTGCCCCCGCCGGCTCTCCGGCATACTCTGCGCAGCGCGGCGCCTGGCGGCGTGCGGCACATGCACGCTTCGCGCCCGCGCGCCGACCACTACCGCACGCTCGATGTGCCGCGCACCGCCAGCCTGCGCGACATCAAGGCGCAGTTCTACCGCGTGCGTGCCGGGCAGCGCGCTGGTATGTGCTGCAGTGCTGACGGTGCCATCGTGTTCAGCTGTCGAAGAAGTGGCATCCGGATGTGAACCGCGACAATGAGGGCGCAAAGGCGCGCTTCCAGGAGGTCAGCGAGGCATGGGCGACGCTGGGCGACGAGCGGGCACGGTGAGTCGCAGCAGAAGTAGCACAGGCGCCCACGTTCCGTAGCTCAGACTGTGCGACAGGCGTGACTACGACCGGCGCCTGAGCGAGCGCAGCGGCAGCAGCAGTCCGGGTGCGAGCAGCTACAGCTCATATGCGCCGCGTGGCGCCTACGACGAGTCGGACAACACGGCACGGCGAGCGCGCGCCTCGTACGCCTGGGACTACCAGCGGCGGCAGCGGCCAGCTGCGTCGGAGACGTACCAGCGGCACGGCGCCTCAGCGTCGGCGTGGGCCTCGGCTGCCGCTGGCGGCGCCTCGCAGACGGCCGAGCAGCAGCGCGCCGCGTTCGACACGATGGTCTCGCGCAACCGCTTCCGCGAGCAGGCGGCCGCTGCACGCGCTGCCGAGGCTGGTCGAGCACGACCGAATCCCGCGCAGGCATTCGAGGAAGAGGCGGGCGGGAGCACGGCCAGTGCCGTCGTGCGCTTCATCCAGGTCGCCGGCCTCTTCACGCTCACGTTCTGGGCGGGCAGCAAGTTTGCCGGCGGCACGGGGCCGGTGCGCGCCGAGGGCCGGGGCAGCGAGGATGAGGAGTGGAACTGGCTAGAGGAGTACCGGCAAGTACCCGCACGCATGGAGCACGCGCCGCAATAGATGTCTCCGTCACGATCCACACGTCCGCATCGAAGCAGGCTGGCGATTCAAGGGACGGTAACGTGGTGATCGATGGGCCAGAAAGGGATGTGTGTGAGTGGGTAAGTGCGATGACTGCAGGTCGAGACTGTGAAGGGATCTGTCTAGTGTGCTTGCTGGGGTCTAGCGGGAACGAGGGTGCTGCTCCGCCTGTGCCGGACAGGCGCTGAGCACGTATGGGTGACGTGGAGGGACGGCGACGGGAGAAGTCGTCTGCGAAGCCGGCGCGCTGCTGGCTGCGACGCTCAGCGCTGCTGGTAGTGCGACGCCGTGCTTGCAGCGTGGTGCAGCTGCGGCGACTGGGCGCCGGCGCTCGGCAGCGGCGGCGACGACGTCTGTGCGGCCTCGTAGGGCGCGTAGCCGTCGGCAGCGTAGGCATCGGCGTAGGCGCCGTGCGGTGCCTGCTGCGCGCCGTATCGCTGCTGCTGCTGCGCCTGGTACATCTCGTAGTTGGTCTGGTGCGCCTGCTGCGCCTCGTACGCGGCGCGGTCCTGCTCGCTCCATGCGTGCTGCTGGTGCTGCGGTGCGTTCTGGTCGTACCACTGCTGCTGCTGCTGGTGCGCCGCAGCCGGGTCGTACGCCGCGCCAGCACCGCCGGCCCACGTGCCGCTGCCCGCCGAGTCGAGGTGAGCATACATGTTGCCGTGCATACCGGCCGACGAGGCGGCCGGGCCGCCAACGTCGCTCATGGCGTACGCGCCGAGATCGCTGTCCTTGCGCCCGTGCGTCGTGCCGCTCTGGTGGTCCGTCGCCGACGTCGCCGAGTCGCCACGGCCGTAGACGGCCTCGGCAGAGTTCTCGTCGGGCGTGTGGTGACCGGCCTCGAAGGCGAGCCACTCAACCTGAGACGACACAGGTCAGCGCTGAGCAGCACTTGGCGCTACGTAGGCACTCACCTGGCGGCGCTTGGCGGCGCGCTTGCGGATCGGCAGAAGGATAAGGTAGGCTACGCGCCATGTCAGGAGGCGTCGAGGGCGCTCTGCACGCACAGGCACTCACTCAGGATGATCAGGCCTGCGAGACCACCCGCGATGCCGCCGATGATGGCGCCGATGTTGACGCTCTGCATGGCATGTCAGACCATGTGGGCGACAAAGGACCGAGCCGCTACTCACCGAGCCGCTGTCCGCCGAGCCGGCAGTGCTCGCGGCCGACGCTGCGAGCGTGCTAGTGACGACGACGACTGAGCCGCCCGCGTCGGTGCTCGTGAGCGTGGCCAGTGTCGTCGACGGCGTGCTGGCGAGCGTGTTGCTCTGCTGCGCGGCACTGGACTGCGGCGCCGCGCTCGTCGTCTCTTGAGGCGCCGCCGTGGTGGTCTCGCTGGCGGGACGTGTGGACGTGGTGGTCTCGGCGGGCGCCTGCGCCGTCGTCGTAGGCTGCTGCGTCGTCTCTTGCTGCTGCTGCGTCGTGGTGGTGGTAGGCTGGGCCTGGCTGGTCGTCGAGCGCGTGGTGGTGGTGTTGGCCGGCGCGGCGCTCGTCGTGTCGGCGTTGTTGGAGCTGCCGCTGCCGCCCGAGGTGCCGCTGCCGCTCGTCGTGGAGCTGACCGGGGTGAAAGCGTCACCGATGTCAAAGGTAGGTGCGTTCATGGTAGACAGGTCAGGTAGGGCAGGGTGGAGGTGCGAGAGGTGTGCGAGTCAGTGCAAGCGCAAGAAGTGCGGACTGGAGAGCTGACTCGACCAGCGAAGGCCAGCCTTTTGTTCGTGCGCCCGCGGCCCAGGCCGTGCGGTCAGCACCCTTGCACTGCTGGGCATCGGAAAGTGGTGCACAGGAGCGAGGCGCCGGCGCAGCACAGACAGGGAGCGTGCCATGGGCGAGCGTCGGCGCCGTGTGCGTGCCTCCTGCGCGCGGCTGTGCGGCCCGCCCGCAAAGTGCTTCCCCTGAGGCACCCTCGTTCGCCATCACCCGCGGCAGCCGAGCGGCAGACTCACCCCGACTGGCGCTTGATCAGCTCGCGCTGGGCACCGCTGCCGCTGCTGCTCGAGTCGAGCTGGCGGGCATAGAGCGCCGCGAAGCCGCCGGGCGGGTGGTGCGAGCGCGGCTGGGAGAAGACGGGGCCGGGCGGAGACGCGAGACGCATGGCGGGCGAGGAGGGTATAGGGTGGAGGGCAAGAGGGCTGGGTCTGAGGTGCAAAGGTGGAAGCTGGTGCGGTGGTGAGCGACGCCGAGGTGTGAAGGAGGTGGGTGCAGCAGGCTGGAAGGAAGGAAGCGAGCGCCGGCTCAAGGGTGCTTTGACGTCTCGAGAGCGGCAACGGCGAGGCAGCGTCTTGCGCTGCAACGGCGGCGCAGCAGGCCGGGCTTCCTCTGTCCGGCAGCGGGCAACAGGCAGCCGCCGCAGCCGCAGCACCTCAGCAGCGCCCCTCTGTGGCTGTCCCTGGCCCAGACGCCCGATCGCGAGCAGGTGCGGTGATTTGAGCGCCTGCTCCGCCCAACGCGGCCCATCACACGCGGATTTGGGTGCGTGCTTGCGCCGCCCATCACTCCACATGCAGCGTGCAGCTCGCAGCCCTCCAGCAGCGAGGCGCAGCATCAGCACCCCCTTTCGCGTAGATTCGCAGACTGCAGCTCGGCCGAGCGAGAATCATCCGAGGCCGTGCCTCCTGCCTCGTGAGCTGCGCTGCGCTGCGCCGCCTTCCTTTCTTGCTCGCGGGCCCGGCCGGGGCGCAGCGTGCAGCCGCGTCAGCGGCGTGGGCGGTGCAGCGTTCGCTGCGCCGGGCTCGTGCGGCGCAGGGGCAGATGGAGCGCCTCATCAGCACGCCGCACGCTCCGTCCGAGGGTGCCTCTCGTCGGCCGAGGGTGCGTCACAAAGGCGGCCGGAGCGCGGCAAAGCAAGGCCGCAAAGGCGCCGAGAGGCTGTGCTGCGGCGTGTGCAGGTGCGTCTGCTGCGGTGCTGCTGCGCCACACCCTTCTTCTGTCCCCGCTCTCCTCAGCAGGCTCATCTCTGAGGCTGGACCGCGGCGTGAGCAGCGAAGAGGCTCCTACAAGCTGGCGTCGCTATGATGCACACAAAGGATGACGCTGGCGCGGGCGTCACGATGCCAAGCAGGGGCTGCCGAGCAGACCAACACCTCAACACCGAAAAAGGGACAAGGGGCGCCGTGGCGCAGCAGGCAGAGAGGCGTCATGCACGACGTGGGCGCAGCTGCAGGCGGGAAAACTCTCTGGACGTCGACGCCGGCGGAGCACAGCACACAAGAGAAACCGGGCCGTGCCTCGCACCTCGTCGGCGTCGAGTCTTCATCGCGAGCTTCCATGATGGAGAGAAGCATGACATGCTGCGCTCGGTCCTGCCAAGACGTCGAGCGAAGGACAAGAGATGCCTCTGTGCTTGGACCTCAGACGGCGGCGCGTGATACAGGGTGCGCATGCGGCCCAGTCGCCCGACCGGCGCCGCAGCGAAAGCCCGTGCTGGAGAGCCTGTTTGTGAGATCTCACCTCTCTGATCGTCTTCACCGGTATTGCATTTCGCCTGCCATGGCATCTCCAAGCGTGGAAATTCGGCAGAGGAGAGAGAGACAGCCAGACTCGCTGGACCAGCTCGGCCGCACCCGTACGAGAGGCGCGCCGCTGCGCACGAACGTGCGGCTGGCGTGAGGCCCCCTCGAGACAGTCGGGCCCGGCGCTCCTCTGTTCTCTTCCCCTACACCTTTGTTTCGCTTGCCCACTCCTCCTTGTCTGGCCGCCGCACACACCGTCTTGTGCTCGCTGTTGCACAGTCGCTCGCTCCTTTCCCCTGCTGCGCGGCTGCACCGGCTCCCGGACTGCCCCTCTCTCACCTCGCTCCGCGCGACAGCATGGCCTCGAGCAGCTCCGCCCCGCTGGTGCAGTTTGCGCCGCTGCACACGGCCATCGCGCCGGCCTTCTGGTCGGCACTGGCGGCGCACAAGATCGAGCATGCGCAGCTGGCCGACGCGCCGCTCGCCGTGCGGGCCCACTATGCACCTGCGCGACGCGTGCTGGACCGCCAGACGGGCAGTGAGGTGCCGCTGCCGCCGAGCATGGTCGTGGAGGGCGAGGCGCTGGGCGACGGGTGAGTACAGCACAACTGGCGATGAGGAGAGGCAGTCCCGCACTGGGCCAGATGGTGACGTGGCGGGGCGCGCTGTGCGCAAAAGCAAGAGCAAGCTTCGCAGCGCTCATCAGCAACAACATCAAGCCTCGCACCGCTGGTCAAGCCGTGACGCCTTGCGCTGCTTGCAGGGCTATGACGCTTCGCCCTGCCTGTCATACTGCCATGCTTCGCAGTGCCTGTGATGCTCAAACTCGCTCTGCAGCTACTCGCTGCCGCCGCACGTGTGTCCGGCCTGGGGCACGCTTAAGAACTTCAACACCGTCGAGGAGTTCAAGACAGCCGACAAGCAGGCCTTCTTCAACGCCGAGGCGCGCTCGGTGCGTTGGCACGTCGTAGCTCACGCTCCGCATCCGCTGATGTTGTATGCAGATGTATGAGGCCATGCTGAGCGCTGCAGATCCGACACCGCACCTGGCGCGCTTCCTGGTGCTCTCCTTCGCCGACCTCAAGCGCTACCGATTCGTCCACTGGTTTGCATTTCCGGCGCTCGTCTCGAAGCCGGCATGGACGCTGCAGGGCGAGTGGAAGAGCGTGTCTGACGCGCTTGGAGCAGGCAGCGTGAGTGGCAGAACGGCGAGGCTCGGACACGATGCTGATAGCGTGCAGTACGAGGCACTCGCAAAGGCCGTCGAGGCCCGGCGCAGAGAGCAGAAGGCAGACTCGGCCTCGGGCGCCTTCTTCCTCGTGGGCACGAGCAATGGACAGCCGCGTCTTGGCGACGTCGCAGACTTTGCGAGCTTCTTCCAAGCGGGCGAGGAGGTGAGTGCCGCTGAGTCTTAGCGCAGATCCTGGCTCATCGCTCTGTGCAGCCCACTGTCGGCTTCGTGGATCCGTCAGCCGCAGCTTCAGAGCCTGGCTGGCCGCTGCGCAACCTGCTCGCACTCATGGCGGCGCGCTTTGGAGTGCGACGCGTGCGTGTTCTGTGCTGGAAGGACGACATCGGCGAGAGCACGCAGCGGCGCTCGGTGATCGGTGACGTCGCGCTGCCCGAGGACGCCGCCGAGGGCGAGAGGGTCACTGGAGCTCATGGTACGTTACTTGAGACCACCCGTCGTCGCGTCGCTGACCTCTCAACAGGTTCAGCACCGCTCGCCACGCAGCCGGGCCTGCCAGACGTGCCGCTAGCTGTCGGCTGGGAGCGGAACAGCTCCGGCAAGCTGGCGCCGAAGCTCGCAGATCTAGGCCCATTGATGGACCCGCGCAGGCTGGCGGACCAGGCCGTCGACCTGAACCTGAAGCTCATGCGGTGGCGCATCATGCCCGAGATCAACCTCGAGCGTGTGCAGCAGACGAAGTGTCTGCTGCTCGGCGCAGGCACGCTCGGCTGCTATGTAGCACGGACGCTGCTGGTGCGTTGCAGCCCTGTCCTTCTGATCCACACGGAGACTGACGCACGCTGCAGGGCTGGGGTGTGCGGCACATTACGCTCGTCGACTCGTCGCGCGTCTCCTTCTCGAACCCGGTACGACAGCCGCTCTTCGACTTCGACGACTGTCTCGAAGGCGGCAAGCCAAAGGCCGAGTGTGCTGCTGCGCGCCTGCGCGCCATCTACCCTGGCGTGACTGCGACGGGTGTGCAGCTCAACGTGCCGATGCCTGGGCATCCCATCCAGAGCGGCGCCGAAGCGCAGGTCCGACAAGACGTCGAGACCCTCGAGAAGCTCATCGACGAGCATAAAGTGGTGTACCTGCTCATGGACTCGCGCGAGAGCCGCTGGCTGCCGACGCTGCTCGGTGCAGCGAAGAACAAGGTGAGTCCTCTGGCTGTGCAGGATGCAACATGCGCTGACCACCGTCGTCAGCTCGTCATCAATGCGGCTCTGGGCTTCGACACGTATCTCGTCATGCGGCACGGCGCCGGTCCTGATGCTGAGCGTGATGCAGCGGCCAAGACGCTGCCGGCCAACGAGCGCCGACTCGGCTGCTACTACTGCAACGACATCGTGGCGCCAACCGACGTGAGCCGTCTGGCGCTGATAGTCTTATCGCGGCGAGCTGACACGTGCCTCTGACAGTCTCTGACGGACCGCACGCTCGACCAAATGTGCACAGTCACACGACCCGGCCTTGCTGCCATCGCCGGAGCTTCGGCAGTAGAGCTGATGGTCTCGGTTCTGCAACACAAGGATGGGTGAGCAGAGCTGCTCCTCGCTGAACAGAGCCTCTGGCTGACTCGCTGCTACAGCGTCAGTGCCCCTGCAGCCACCGGACCGGCACGCGGCAATGAGGCGCCGCTCGCCTCGTCAGATCCAGCGCAGTCCGGCTCGTGCCTCGGCCTCGTGCCGCACCAGATCCGCGGCTTCCTGGCGCAGTTCAGCAACATGCTCCTCGTCGGCGGAGCGTACGACCTCTGCACTGCCTGCTCGCCCGCCGTCATCGACGCGTACAAGCGCGACGGCTTCGCGATGCTGAAGAAGGCCTTCAACGACGAGTCGTTCCTCGAGCGCGTGACTGGTCTAGACAAGTGAGTCCGCAGCACATGTGCTTGTGTGTAGGATGCTGACGCAGGCGCACAGGATGAAGGCCGAGGCGGAGGCCGCACTCGAGGCCGATCTGGAGGTGGACTGGAGCGAGGACGAAGAGGAGGGCGAGGGCGAGCTGCTGTAAGGCCACACGCGGCTCTGAGGTCACCGATGGTATACCAAAGTCTTGTCTACAGATCGATTGCGTGACGTGGCCAGCCCGAGCAATAAGTAAGCAGGTCAAGCAGCGCAGGAGACGCGCACGTTCAGGTGACCCGTGGCTGCAGCACGCAGGTGTGCGGCATGTGCAGGCTCCTCGGGTGTCTGCTCGTCGTGCGGCACCTCCTCGACGATGGCAGCAAAGGCATAGTCGCCGCCGCTGAGGAAGAGCAGGCCCGTCTCGCAGCGCGCCGTCTCACCCGGTGGCAGCGGCCAGGGCGCGACGGGTGCCGAGAGACTGCCGCTCGTGACGAGGACGTGGCTCAGCATCGCGTCGTTGGCGGCGGCGGAGGACACAGACGGCATGGCCTGCCCAGCGCGCGAGAGCGCCGTGGAGGGCAGCGGGATCAGGCGGTAGAGGAGCTGCAGCGGGCGGTCTATGGAGGAGGGTGAGGAAGCGTTTCATGGCCGGCCTGGAACCGTACGCACCGCTGCGATTCGTGATGGTGCCCACCACGTCGGTATACTCCTCCACCTGCGCCTGATCGAGTGCGTGCACGGCATCGCCGTTGACCGCAGGGGCCGCACCACCGACCGCCAGGCTGACATCGACGCCGCCGAGCCGGACAAGTCCGCCTTGCTCGTCGTTGAGGGTGAAAGCCGCCAGCGGCACCTCGCCTCGGCGTCCCGACGCGCGCTCTGTCCATCGAGGTGCTGCGTCGGTGCCGGTGCCGAGTCGGCGCAGCAGCTCCTGCCGCAGCCAGAAGCGAGCTCGCGCCGCCTGTTCCTCGCGCGCCGAGAGCTTGACTCTTGAGACGACGAATTGCCGCGCGCTGAGCGTGGGTATAGGCGCTGAGAGCTCGGCGCTCGAGAGATGCAAGCGAGCAAATGGCACGACGATGCGTGCTCGGCCGCCTCCGGGTAGTGAGCGGCGCACGCGCAACGCAGGACCCTCGTCTGATCGCCTGGTCAGCAAGGGCCGTGTCCAGACACGTACAAGACACTCACCCTGAGCCACATCAAATGCCACGTCAACAGCGCCGCGCTGCAGGTTGCGCATGTCGAAGCACAGCAGACACGCCTCGCCGTCTTGTGCCTCGCTCGCCTTGCCAATGACCTCGGCATCGGCCTTGCCGTCGGGCAGGGCACCGCCGCCGCGCTCAAGCTGCGCCATGCTCTCGGCGACGAGACGCACGGCCTCGCCTGGGTGAGCGTCGCGGATCTCCAAGCCCGAGCAGTCGACGCTCGGCAGCACCGTGACGCCGAGCGGCACGACATGGCGGCGGGTGTAGAAGTCGCGCGTCTCGTCCGTCGGCAGGCCACCGCGTCCTGGGCCGTCGACGTGGGCGTACTCCAGCTGCAGCGTCATGTTCGTGCAGCCAAGCTTGCCGCGGAGAGACACCTCGAGCGTGGTCGTCTCGCCCGGAGCTATCCGATGCAGCGGATCGCGCGGTGCCCTCGCGTATGCCAAGGCTGGCGCACGCGTGAGGCTTGTCTCGAGAGCGTGCACCTCTGCAGCATCGAGCTCGCCTTCGCCAAGCGAGGCTCGCGCCGAGTCCGCGAGGTTGTCTGCAAAGGACAAGCGCAGGAAGTCGACGGGCAGCCGTCCAATGTTGGCCAGGCGCAGATGGAGTGTGGTCACCTCGCCGTCCCAGAGCACAAGCGAGCCGTGCGATGTTGTGGCGGCCTCGACAGCTAAGAGCGGCTGCGCAGGCACGACGACGCATTCGAGGAGCAGCTCGACGCCGTTGCTCGACTGCCGTTTTGGCTTTGCGTCACCTGCGAGCAGCGCCGCTCGCCGCCGCTCGGCCACGAAGGCCGGCCGCGCCTCGAGACCTGCAGCCTTGATGCGCACCCGTCGATCGTCCAGCTCCGTCGCGCGCGCAATGCTGCCCTTGTCAGTGCTGGCATCAACCTGTGAGACGCGGAACGAGCGCGCCGCGCACCCGTCGAGCGTGATACGGCAGCCACGCACCGTCACCTTGCCCGTGTCGCGCGGGATGCCCGAGAGGCGCAAGGTGTGCATGGCGCGCGGCGGTATTGAGACGTCTCGAAGCTCGAGCGCCTCAAATGCGCTTCCAGTTGTCTCCAACACGATGCTGGAGCACTCGAGGCTGATGGCAAAGGTGTTCTGCAGCGTGAGCTCAAAGACAGCCTCCTCGTCCACGACGAGCGTGTGTGCCTCCTTGGTGGTGGGCTTGCCCGTGGCCATCACGAAGGGGTTGTTGAGGCCGGCGATGCCCTCAGGCTTCGCTGCGGCCTCCGAGGCGTCCTCGCGCAGCTGCAGCGCCGGACGCTGTTCCGGAATGCGCTCCCGCGCTACTGGCACGACGGCTATCCGGCAGACGGGCTCTGCCGGGCCCCAGTACTGCAGCTCCAGCGTCTTGGCGCCTCTGTGCCGTGCCGCCTCGACAGCGCGCGGCAGACCGCGGGCCAGGCGCAGCTGCTCGTCGGGCGAGAGCAGCCAGTGGAAGTCTCGCAGCAGCAGCGCCGCGTAGTGCGTCACGCCGACGAAGTCGTCCATGACCTCGCAGACGCCGATCGTGTCGCGCAGCAGACCGATCTGCTGCTCTGCCCAGCCGAAGGGCGCCTCATCCTGCAGCAGAGACCGCTCCACAACCGCCTCGCCGCCGCCGGATGGCCCGCTGAAGCTCTCCGGCTGCGCTCCCCACGAGGCACGCGCCCGCGCCCGTGCTGCAAGCGTGGCGTCAAAGTCCACGTCTTCGTCCTCGTCGCCGTTGCTGATGCCTTCGAGCTGCAATGCGCGCGCAAGCACGTGTTGCCGCGGCAGGCGCTTGACCGGCGGGACGTCGGCATTGATGCCACCGGTCTCGCACACCGCAGACGCGAGCGCGATGATGTTGTGCGCAGGCTCAGCCTCGGTGTTGATGGTGTATGCCTCGTCGCACACTGTCGCCGCCAGCTGGACCGCACCACGCGTGGCCTCCGAGTTTGGCTCGATGTAGCGCGGGACCGGCGCGACAGGATCGGCCGTCTCAGTGGTGCTGCGCGCCAGCAGAGCCACCATGGCAGCCTGCATCTGGCGCAGCAGGTACGCCTCACGACGCGAGAAGCCGATGCAGCCGAAGATGCTCGCGGCTGCGCTGAGCACGGCGATCTGATCTGGCGGCTTGAGCGCGGCGATGGAGTGCGTAAGGGCCGCCGAGGCAGCTGCAGCGATCTCGTGGCGCTGCACGCCCGTGGCAGTGGCGTGCTGCGTGTAGGTCGCGAGCGACGGGCGCACCGTCTCGGCAAGCATCGGCGGGATACCGCCATAGATCATCTGGTCAAATGCCTCGCCGTTGTAGCCGCCTGAGGCCCAGATGGAGAGCAGGAAGCGCGCATACGCCAGACAGCAGCCGGCGTGCAGCAGCGGGTGTGTGTAGTCGCGCGGTGACTCGGCGCTGACGAAGCGTGCAGGCTCCAGCAGGTAGCTCAGCGGCGCCAGGCACTTGCTGTAAATGACGAGCGCCGTCGAGTAGGCCTCCGCCACGTCACCCCACGGCAGATGCGCGTAGGGCAGATCGATCGCCGGCTCCTTGTCCGCAGCCTTCTTGTCCTTGTCCTTGGCGCTGCCGCCTGGCAATGACAAGCTTGGTGCCTGGCAGGGCGCTGCTCTTCAGCAGTGTTGCCTAGCCAAGACTCTCGCACACTCACCTTCTCCTCCACCAGGCCGCCCATGCGCCGCACCAGCACCCGGGCCACGCCCCAGCCTTCCAGCGCGCCGGCGTACCACACTGCATCCTGGCCGCCGGCCAGCGCACGCTCCTTGCCGAGCGTCGTCATCGCGCTTTCGTAGTTGCTCAGCGCGCCCCACAGGTCACCAGCCAGCAGGCAAGCATCGGCGCGGACCTTGGTGAGGCGGCCGAGGCCCAACGGCCCGTTGGTGCCGACCGAGACGCGGCGCGCATGCTTCTTCGAGCTGCTCGCAGTGGAGCTTCCGGCTGTGCCGGGGCCTGAGAAGGACGAGAAGAAGGCCGAAGCGCGCGATGTCGCGCTCGAAGGTGCCGGCGAGGAAGGCGTAAAGGAGTGCGCCGTAAAGGCAGCCGAGGGCGAGGCTGCGCCGCCAGACTGCTGCAGCTGCATGTGAGGCAGCGGTGACGAGCTGCCGCTGCCCTCCTTGGCTGCGGCGCCGTTCGTGAGCGGCAGCGACGGCACAAGCGTCTCGCGCGGGGTCTCGAGCGGCGTGCCTTCCAGCGCGGCAACAGTGGCGTCCAGACCATCGAGAATGGCGCTGACGAGCTCGGGCAGCAGCGTGCGCAGGTAGAAGCGCACGTCCTTCATGTCCGACCGCACTGCTGGGAAGATGACCAGGCCAGCTGCCGCGTCTTGCCCAGCAAACGCCTTGCCCTGCGCCGTCCGCTCGGAAATAGGTGTGGCGGCGCCCGAGGAGCTCTCGCGCGCGATGCCTGCGTCGCCGCCATCGAGATCGAGATTGGAGAAGTCCATCGTCTGCGGGCGGGCCGCGCCGATGTCGAAGCCCAGGACGCGGTGCGCCAGTGCCGCCGGATACGCGGCACGCAGCGCAGCCGGCGCACGGGACAGCGCCGCCCGGTTGCGCCCATCAGCGGTAGAAGTGCCGAGGCCGACGACGGCCAGCACCTGGCGCGACAGGCTGAACGGCGCCAGGAACGGCGGCGAGCCGAGCGGCGACGTGACGAAGGAGAGGTGCACCTCGCCCAGGCGCGCCAGCGGCGAGCCAGACGCTGTAAGGACAGGGCGTGAGTCACTGTGACGAAGAGTGCAGGCACACCTGCAGTGTAGCACATCCAAAAGGCAGGCTTTCAAGATGGAGCGCTGCAGCTCACTGCCTAGCCCACCGGCACGCTGCTCTGCACACGGCACTCACGCATGCGCTTGGCGCCGCTCTTGCTCGGCGGCAGGTCGACGAGCTTGACGACCTCGAACGTCTCGACGGCGCGGCGCCAGCGCTCGAACTCGTCGGGCAGCACGGCGCCGGGCGCGGGCACGAGAAGGATGCGCACCTGCGCCGGCGCACAGAAGGCGCGGCCGCCCGTCGGGCTGGGCGCCGGCGCCGAGAGGTCGAGGCCGGGCGACGTGAGGCCCGAGAGCGCGCTGAGCGCCGACGAGGCCGAGCCGGAGGCGCGCATCGCGGCGGCCATGCTGCGCGGCCGGGAGCGGGGTGTGATGGGAGCAGGGAGCAGGTGTCGCCGTCAGGAGCAGCTGGTGGATGCGGGGAAGGTGCCTTGGCGGAGGGCGCGCCAGACTCCCGCGCGGCCCGCCGTGTCGCGGCGGATGGTCCGAGCCCCTCGTAGACTCGTAGCGCGGTGCGCCTGGCTGGCTGCTGACTCAGCACAGCGCGCCGATATTCAGATTCTCGCCAGGTGGAGCTGCCTTCTCTCCACCTTCCGCACCTCCTGCTCACCCCTCCACAAGCCTTCCTGCCAGCCATGGCTTCGTTCGTCGTCGAGCGCGTCCGGCCACAGGGCGCCTCTGCTGCCGCATCCACCAGCTCGCTGGCGCCGCTCGCCAGCTACATGCACCTCTCCGGCCACGCCGACCCGGCGCCCGAGCTCGACGACGATGCGCCCTGGCTCGACCCCGAGGCCGCCGACGAGGCTGCCGCTCAGGGGGGCGCACGTCTCGCCTCCGCCGGCGAGGTCATCGCCTCGAGCGCCGCCTTCATGCGCGGCCACGGCGCCTTTCTCTCGGCCGCACTCGCCGCGTCCGCTGGCGCAGAGGCACCCGCCATCGTGGCGTCGCTGTGCGGCACGGTCAGCCGCGTGAACCGTCTCATCAGCGTCGCGCCCGTGCGCACTCGCTACGCGCCCGAGGTGGGCGACCTCGTCGTCGGGCGCATCGCAGACGTATCAGCTGGGCAGCGGCGTTGGCGCGTCGAGCTCGGCGCGCGGCAGCTGGCGGCCCTGGCGCTGGCCAGCGTCAATCTGCCCGGCGGCGTGCAGCGGCGCAAGCTCGAGGCCGACGAGCTGCAGATGCGTCAGTTCTTCCAGGAGCAGGACCTGCTCGTCGCCGAGGTGCAGAGCTCCTTTGCCGACGGCTCCGTGGCGCTGCACACGCGCTCGCTGCGCTACGGCAAGCTGCGCAACGGCGCCCTCGCCCTCGTGCAGCCTGTGCTCGTGCAGCGCCTCAAGAGCCACTTCGTCACGCTGCCGCAGGCCGACGTGGACCTGACGATTGGCCTCAATGGCTACGTGTGGGTCTCGAAGCACCAGAAGTTCGACGTCGACAAGGCGGAGGGCGAGGCTAAACGCATCGAGAGCGGGCTGGCGGGCAAGGGCACAGGGCGTGATGTGGACGGCGTGTACAGCGATGTCAACGAGGTGAGTAAGTTGCACGTCAGGACCGACGCAGCAGGATCGGCGGGGCCGGAGGATGGCCTTGTGAAGGCAGTACACGGCGATACGAGCTGCAGTTGGAGCTCGGAGCCTCTTGTCACGACGCTGGTCCGTCTCTTCTGTCCCACCGCATGCTGACGTTCGTGCACAGACACTCCCGGCACGGACACATCTCGCCATCTCGCGGCTAACAGCGCTGCTGGCGCATCTCTCAGCGGCGCACCTGCCCATCTCGGACACGAGCATCTCGCGCGCCTACGACGCCAGCGTGGCGCTCTGGCCGCTCGAGCGCGGCGCCATGGAGGACCTGGTCGTGCGCGAGGTGCTGGCCGACGTGCGCGAGTCATTGCGGCAATGAGACGAGTCACGAGCAACAGAGCTGCTTTGAAGGAGAGCGGTGCGCCAGGGATGCAGTAGAAGTTTCGAGTCCGATCAGGATGGCGGCGCAGGGCATGCCGGACCTGTCCTTCATGCGAGAGCCCGCTGTGCAGCGCAGTCAGCCCAGCACTGCCCTGCGGGCATCGGACGAGATTTATCAGAGCGCTTCATCCGAGTGTAGGAACAGTTTCAGCTCGGTCGTCATCGGCATACGAGCTGCGGTCGGCGCTCCATCGGCTCGAGCGTCGGGCGCAACGCGGCTTGATGAGAAGTGGACTGCATCTGCTTTGTCGAGCTTCGTCTCGCCCACTCCAGCCCCGTCATGCCGACCATCTCACGGCTTCGCCCAAGAGCCGCTCTGACCGCCGGCACACCACCTCAGCCGCCGTCTCGCCTTCGTGCGCGCACGTCAGCTCGCAGACGGCCACACCGCAGCGCCGATCCTCTTTGTGCCGTCTTAGAGAGCGCTGCCGTCCTCTCCGTCCGAGATGCCGCCGGACGCTCGGCAGCTCGCGCGGCGCCGGCGGTGTGCGTTCCGGCCGTCAGGGTGCGCGGCTCGGCGTTTAGCGATCTGAAGATCGGCGCCGCAACGGACGCGCAGCATGCCCGCTAAGCAGAGCCGTTGGGATGCGCCGTGCAGGACGGCAAGCATCAGGCGCAGGCACTTGCACCCTCGAATGCTGCACGGCACGGCGGGGGGAGATGCACCTGCCCTGCTGCAGCTGCAGGCTGCGGCTCTGCCGCAGAGCGGCAAGAGAACGCCGAGCGCGAGGGCGACGGCGGCCAGTCGCGAGGCGAGGGGAGCAGAGCCTCGTCCGTGCCGGCCCGCAGCAGGCAGCGTCGATCTGCGGCTGCGGCATTCAGCGATGCAGGCGGCAGAAGCTGGCTCGGTTGGTGCGTGTGTGCTCAGCTCCGGCGCACGATGATCGCCCTCTGCGCGCACCAGCAAAGCGCCAGAAGGTGCAGGTGCAACGAGGCTGTGCGGGCGAGGGCCAGGCAGATGTGGAGAGCGAACCAGCCGTCCGCGGTAGCATGCGTGCTGCACGAGGCCGCTCTCGCTCCGCCGCTCGCGCGCAGGGGGTCATGCTGCGGCAGCCCATCTCACCTGCGTGCTGCTGGCTGTGCTTCCGCGCTTTGCTTCCCGCTGGCTTCGGCATCTGTGCCGATGCTGCCTCAAGGCCGAGATGAGGTCGCTGTGACGGGGCGTGAGCGCCGGCGCAGCGTTGCGCTGCGCTGCGGCGCCCCTGATGCCTCTCGCAGCTGCCACTGCGCGCGGCGCGACCTTGGTCGCCGTGCCCGCGGCCGGCAGCGCGGCACCGCAGCACGACGCGAGGGCAATGGCAGGCGAGGAGAGGATTTCAGGGTGCAGGCCGCACGCGAATTTGCACAGGCGTGTCGCCTGACTTGCGCCCCTCGGGCAGGAGAGCAGTGCGGCGAGTGCTGCAGGCGCCGTGCCTCGCTGCCGATGTGCCGGCGGGAGTGCCGCGCCGCCGCTGTCCCGGTGCCGCCGCACCGCAACTCGCGACCGCTGCTCTGGCGCCGTGCCAAGGCAGGGCGCGGCAGCAACGTCTCGGATCGGCACCGCGGCGGCGGCGGGGCGTCGTGTGCCGCGCTGCGCCGCTGCTGGCCCGCTGCCCGCTCAGCAGCTCGCTTGTGCCGTGCCGCACGGCAGGCTTCCGCGGCCGCGCTCTCCTGAGTCTGCCGCGGCTGTGCAGGCTGCCTCTCGACCACCGCCTGCCTCTCACCCCTCTCTCACGACGCTCACTGCTCCTCACTGCGCATACCACAGCTGCGCACGCCTGAGCACGCCGCACTCAACACATTCCACGCTCTTTACTGACCTGTGAGTGTCGCTTGCGGCAGTGGTGCGCATGTGCGATGGAGCGGCGCGTGTCAGGCGACAGCGACGTGTTGGTGGCGCACAGGGGACGGGTGTCGCACGCGCTGCCGTGGCGACCGCTCTCGTCCACCGAGCTCACACGTCTCTGCCAGTCCCGTCGCCCGCCATGCGCTTCTCCACCGGCGTGCTCCTCGCCGCCGCAGCCCTGCCGCTCGTCGCGGCCGAGCTGCAGCCCATCCGCCGCCAGGCCTCCAGCAGCGCCGCCAGCAGCAGCACGCGCACCCGCACGCGCACCAGCGGCTCCAGCGCCACGGGCGCCGCCAGCTCGAGCATCTCGGGCGTCGCGCCCGGCGCCATCACGACGCCGCCGCCCTTCACCGGCACGCTGCCGGCGAGCATCAGCAGCATTGTCGCCACCATCACGGCCGGCACGGACGCCGTGACGCCCACGTACCCGCTGCCGACGACGTTCAGCGCCGGTGCCAGCCCCACGGCCATCTCCAACGCGCCAGCGCTGCCCTCTAGTGCGTGCTGCCGCGCAATCCGCGTATCTGCCTCACGGCTGACCTCGCTTTGCAGCACCCGCTCCGTCAAGCTACCCGGAGCTGGACAAGCTGCCATTGAGCAGCTTCCCCGGCTCGGCCGAGATCCTCGCCGCCGTTGACCTCTCGGGTGTCCCGTCGGACATTCAGCCGTCGACCGACGGCTCGTGCGGCGGCTCGCCGACGAACCTGGCGCGCGCCGGTTCGAGCGGCATCTGCTGGTGGACGTGCGGCGGCTGCACGCGCGACACGGACGTGACGACGTGCCCGGATGTGAACACGTGGGGTGTGAGTTTGACGAGCGCATGTGTGCACGCCGTGGCGCACAGCTGACGCGCGTGCCCCTTCAGCTCTCGTACGATGACGGACCATCGCCGTACACGCCGAAGCTGCTCGAGTACCTCGAGGCCAACAACCTCAAGTCGACGTTCTTCGTCGTCGGCTCGCGCGCCATCTCGCGTCCCGACATGCTCCGCTACGAGCACATGACAGGCCACCAGATTTCCGTGCACACGTGGTCGCACCCGGCACTGACGACGCTGAGCAACGAGGAGATTGTGCTCGAGCTCGGCTGGACCAAGAAGGTCATTCACGACATCACGGGCGTGACGCCCAACACGATGCGCCCGCCGTACGGCGACATTGACGACCGGTGAGCGCATCGAGCCGCATCTCTCCCGCACCCAGCTCACGCTCGCTTCACCAGCGTTCGCGCCATCTGCAAGGCCATGAACCTCACGCCCATCATCTGGACGTCGACGGGCCCCGAGACGAACTACGACACCAACGACTGGCGCATCGGCGCCGGCCAGGTCACTGCCGCCGAGGTCGTCTCCGTCTTTGACGGCATCATCGCCAACGCCTCGTCGCTGTCGACGGGCTACATTGTGCTGGCGCACGACCTGTACAAGCAGTCCGTCGAGCTGGCTACCGAGGTGATCCTGCCGCAGGCGCTCTCGGCGAGCCCCAAGCAGAACATCGTGCCGATCATCACCTGCCTCAACCAGCCGCTTGGCAACGCCTACGTCGAGACGAACCAGAATGCCACCAACGGCCAGAGCTCGCCCACCGCCACGCTCACGGGCAGCAACGCCGTCACGACGGGCAACCCGGCCTCGGGCGCCAACGGCAACCGGAGCGGCGCTGCCGGCTCGCTCGAGCTGGGCACGCAGCATCTCGTCGGCGCCGCCGCCGTGGTGCTCGGCGCGCTGGCCATGCTGTAAAGCTCTGCTCGCACCGACACGCTCCCCTACGCATGGGACCACGTGGCGCAGGCCCGGCGCTTGTGCGCGTGTACCATTGCCTGTCTATACGATCACGCCCTGCCCTTCTGCAGCAGACTCCCCACGCTACCCCTTCTAGCCCACCTGAGCTCCTCCAAACATGTCTGGAGCCTCCTATCTCCCCGACATGACCCTGCGCTCCGCCGAGGAGTCGTCTTTGCGCGGCGCGCCGCATGTGGCCGCCCGGACAATGCAAACGCTTTCAGAGCACTGCGAAGTGTTTGTCGTGCGCAGCCGATCGAGGCTCTGAAGCCAGGTGTCTGCGCGGTGATCGTGCAAGGCTCTCCGCTGGGTCCTGTCACGGTCGCTCGCCTTGACATGGCGCTGGCTGTTGCCGGGAGCACGCAGCCAAGTACTCGAACGCAGCTCACTGGCACGCCCAGCACAGCCGGCATCTCTGTCCCTCAGCCTGCATCCCCCTCTCGCGAACGCATCACGCATGCAGCGAATCAGCTAACGATCGAATGGCCAGATGGAGTTTTGTTGATGAACATCAGAGGTGTGGGGCGCGCCGCTGGGGGCGCAAGTGGGCGTGGATGGTGATGGGTGATGGCACAGGGTGATGAGGACGTGCAGTAGAACCGTATGGACGAGCGCGGCGAGGGCAGGCGGCAGAAGCAGAAGAAGAGGCGACTCTCTCTGCAGACGCTTAGGCCGAGGCGGCAGCGGCCTTCTTGCTCGTGGCAACACCGGTGCGGAAGCCGTTCTTGGCACGGCGCGGCACACCGGAAAGGTGGCGCATGCGGCCCGTGCCGGTCGCTGAGGGAGGGAGAGAGAAGTCAGCATGAGCAGCAGCAGAGGTGGCCCCGGCCGGCAGCCACGCACTCTTCCTCCGCTTGGCCTTCTGGCCCCACTCGTACGAGCGGATCTTGGCGGCCGGGTAGCCGCACGACGCGCAGGCTGCAGGGAGACGACGACAGTCAGTATGCGCATGCATGCCAGATGCGAGCGGCACGCTACGCACTCTTGTGCTGGCGGTGGAACGAGCGCTTGTTGCAGCGACGGCACAGGGTGTGCGTCTTCGTGCTGTTGGACAAGAGTCAGTCATGATGTCCGACCCGACTTGTGTACCCTGATCTCCATCGCAGCACCTGCACCGGCAGCGTGGCCTGCTCCCTCGACGGGGCCCTCGGGCACCAGCTGCCTTCTCGCTTTATGCGCCGCGAACCACCAGCATCCCAGCTCTCCACCGCTGCTTCCCCTTGCCATGCCGCCGCCAGCATGTCCATCTCTCGCGTAGCCCTGCACAGCTCGGCGGCGTGCGCGGTCGCGTCGCAGATTCCAAGCGCGGACGACAGCCAGCGACGGGCAGCCGAGCGGCGCAGTGCAGCGGCGACGAGAGGTGATGGCGCCCAGCTAGGCCAGCTATGCGGCCTCGCAGCATTGATCGAGCGCCCGAGGAGGCTGCGCCATGGCGCACAGGCGGCGAGGACGGCGGCGACTATGGCGCCGCGAGCATCGCGAAACGTGTGCGCAAAAGCTACGTCGTGCTCTGCATGGTGGGCCTCCCTTGCGCCCACCAATGCGCCCCGCAGATGCGCTGTAGCCAGTCGCCGTTCTTCCTTTCGAGCTGCGCAGCGCGGACTCCTCCGACGCCAGAAACGTTGATGGCTTCTCCATGCTACGCCAAGGTGTCCCTGTCCCCTTCCTAGCCCAGCTTCGCGCCCGCCGTTGTCTCCGCTGCGCCGCGGCGGTACTCACTGGCGCTTGCCGAAGCTGGTGGTACCCTTCGTCATCCTTGCTGCAGAACTCTGGTGTCAGAGAGCAGCGCTGTGTGGCGCACGGAAGGTGTGTGCGGTGTGTGCGGGCGGGCGTGGATACACACCTGCTTGCTTGAGGGAAGATGGGGTGGGAGCTGGAGAGCGGCCGGCTGTGCGGCGCAGGCAGCGCAGCGAAGCCGGCGAGGCAGACGCACGCAGTCGCACTCGCGTGGTGGGCGTGACACGTGACCTCTGCCGCTCGTTCCCACGGGCCGCGCCGCAGTAAGAGCCGCACGCCGCAGCCTGGCGCGCCGCGCTTATGTCAGCGCCGCCGCCGAGTCTCCGTCTCACGGCGCAGGCGGCGCTACGCCCAGCGCGGCGCTGCGCTGCCCGGCGGCCGCACCGCCGCCGGGCGCGCCTCCTCTCCTCCATCCTTCCTCCCCCTCCTCAAGAAGAATCGTGAGTGCCGCTGCTGCACGGCTGCGTGGTGTATGCATCGCACCTGTGCCACTGCTGGCCACGCATGCCGCTGCTGCGCATCGGAGCATGGCGCTCATGCTTCCACTGCGCAGAGCAACCATGGCGCCGGCACAGAAGAAGTCCAAGTCTGCGGACAACATCAACTCCAAGCTCGCGCTCGTCATGCGCTCGGGCAAGGTGCGTGCGGTCGCGCGGTGGCGCTAGTCCGCTGTGCAGAGGTTGACATGTGCGGTGCTGGCAGGTGTCGCTCGGCCTCAAGTCGGCCCTGAAGAGCATGCGCAGCGGCAAGGCCAAGCTCGTGCTCATCAGCGCCAACACGCCGCCGCTGCGCAAGAGCGAGATTGAGTACTACGCCATGCTCAGCAAGACGAGCGTGCACCACTTCCAGGGCAGCAACGTGGCGCTGGGCACTGCGGCCGGAAAGCTGTTCCGCGTGGGGTGAGTCACTTGACAGGGCGGGAGAGGCAGAGAGCAGGAGGTTGGACGGAGGAGAGTGCACGAGAGGCGAGGCACAGAGAGCGGAAGATGCTGGAGGAGACAGAGTCGGGAGAGAGACGGATGACAGGATGGGCTTGGATGACGGCGTGAGACAGGTGGTTGGGAAGGGCGCGCGCTTGGCAGAATGTCGTGTGCGCTGGCCAGAGACGCAGCATGCAGCACGAAGGGCGTAGCAGAGACGTCAGGCACAGGGGACATCGTCATGCTTCAAGCACAGCCGTCCGGCAGACAGGCGCAGCGACGTGGGAGAGACGCTGCTGCGCGGCGCACCGGCTGTCGGCGGCACCGTCGTTCGGCAATGCTGGACCGAGCTGTCACGCAAAGGGATCGCAGCGTGCTGCGCACACCAAATTGTCGCGCGCAGCAGGATAGCGACGAATTGCAGGTCATGCCGGCGCTGCTCGCTTGCGTCGGGTGCACTTCTGCGGGAAATCGTCGGCTCCCATGGCGCACTCTGTGCGCACGCATGCTGCTCGCTTTGAAGCTGCTTGTCTGTCTCGTGGCGCCATGATCGAAGCCAGCACGATGTTCGAGGCGCACATTGCTGACTCGCTGTGCCTCCTCGCAGTGTCATGACGGTCCTTGACGCCGGCGACTCGGATCTCCTCACCTCCATCTCGGCCTGATTTTCTCGCACGCAATCTGATCCTTGCTCGAGAGACTCTGCTTCGCCGTCATGCCTCGTCCCAAAAGCTTGCGCTTCACACGCCCGCCCGCTCGCCAGGGAGCCGCGGCGCCGCTGCAAGCGAGGGAGCACCACCACCGGCATGCTGTACAATTCCATCGTTGAGCCATCCTCTTCGTCATGGAGCTGCGAGCGGAGTCGGCGTGCGCGGCGTGGCGCGCCAGCCGGCAGGTGGAGCACGAAGGGGCGAAGATGAGTGGAGAGCCATGATGCGCACTCCGGACACTACCCTCGCTCTCCTGCGCGCATTGCTCTCGCTCCCGCGGCGCACGTGGGATGGGCGAGCGCTGCGACTTGCCTTGCGACTTGCCTTGCGGCTCGTTGCCAGCGAGCGCAAGCCCGAGATGCTCGGCTCCCGCCACAGTCGCAGTGATGGCATGACAGACCCTGGCATGTCGTCCTCGCCAGCCGCGCCCTGCGATCGTGTGGAGAGAACGGCCTGGCTGCACTCCTGACGCAGTCGCATGTGCGTGCGCCACCGGAACGTAGCACGGAGGCTCTCGCTGCACGGCTGGCACGGCGCTATGACGTCTGTCGGTGGTAGGATCTCGCGCTCGTGCTCGGAGGCACATGCTTCAGTGAGCTCTGAATCGTCGTCCTGACAGCTGGCGCGTGGACGAAGAATGGACGGCGTGGCGTGCTGGCACATGTGCTGGCTTGCTCGTTGAGCGCCCAGGGGCGCATACCCGCTGCTCGCGAGGTGGCGCCGTCAGCGTCAGGGAGCGGCGGGCGAGCTGCACGGCGCGGGGCGCGTGCCGGCGCCTGCATGCCGTGGAATCTGAATGTGCAGCCCAGGCACGCGCGCCACACGCACCGCCAGCGGGCACGCAGCCCAGGCAGGCGCTCGTGCTGCGGCAGACAGAGCGTCACACAGGCAGAGGGATGGCAAGATTGTGTGTCTGCTGCATTGCTGTGTAGAGGATCTAGGCGAGGGCGATGTGACACGCGCGCTGAGGCGCCAGGGACGGGAGCACAGGAGAGAGGCGGGGTGTCCGCGCGGGTAACTGAGTGGGTGCGAGGGCAGGGTGGTACGTTATGAAGACACGATTGATGCGAGAGAAAGAGGGCAGTGAGTGTGGTAGAGAACGCGGAGGCCGAGAGCATGCTGAGAGAGTGTGTGTGGGATGCAAAGCGAGTGGAGAGGTGTTTTTAGGCGCGCATGTTGTCGCACCGGCCCAGTGCTGGCCGTGTGGCCGAGGCAGGCACGGCCTGGATGAAGACGGGCTGCGCCGGCGGGGCCGGCTTGGAGGCGCGGTTCTCCTTGCCGGCGCCGAGCTTGGAGAGCGCCTTGACGCCGCCGACGCCGGCCGAGTGCTGCACGGTGGCCAGCAGCGGGTCGTGCAGCGAGTTGAGCGAGAGCGGCGTGACGGGCATGTCGCAGTCGTCGTCCTCGTCCTCGTCGCCCGAGTGCGATGGCGACGAAGCCATCGATGCCGGCGAGGCCGAGCCGGAGCGCGTCGACATGTCATCGTCGTCGTCGACGGTGGCGTTGCCGCCGCGCCGCGGCGTCGTGAAGCTGTTGCGCTCGAAGGCTGAGGTGACGGCCTGCGCCGGGAGCAAGCCATCCGAGCCAGGGCTGCTGGACAGCGTGGACGAGGCCCGCGCGGCAGCGGCCGTGTAGTAGTGGCGCACGAGCGTCGAGGCGTTGGAGAAGTGCGAGAAGCTGTACTTCTTGACGAGGATGAGGCTGAGCTCGGAGAGGTTGTCGCGCACGTAGGTGTCGATGAGCTGCGCCGCCGAGGTGACGGCGGCGTCGTCGCTGCCGAACGGGTGTGGCCGAGCCGCGGCCGACTGTCCGCAGATGTAGCGAGCGAGCATGAGTGCGCCGCCGGCGAGGTGCGACGGTGCGAGGCCGATGAAGTCGCGCTGGAAGAGCGAGAGCTCCATGAGGAAGCGTGCGACGCTCTGTGTGGCCGTCTCCTCGCGGCGCTCGAGGCAGGCGAGGCGCAGCCAGGCCTCGGGTGTCGGGAAGCCGAGGCACCAGCCGATGGTCGAGAGGACGTGGCCCTCCATTTGCGTGAAGGCCGAGTCGTCGTATGCCGAGCAGCACATCTGGCTCAGCTCGGCGACGGTGGGCACACGGTCCTTGGCGTCCTCGAACTTGGCGGCGATGAGCAGCGCCGCGCAGCCGACGAGCTGGAAGTGCCGCTTGTAGACGATGCGCTTCGACACGTAGCGGTCGACGATGTTCATCGTCAGGTAGAGCGTCTCGGGCCGCAGGCGGAACGTCTGGTGGATCTCGACGATGAAGTCGACGAGGTACGGCCGCATGAACCACTTGAGCTCCGGCTGCACGTCCATGAGCTCGACGCTGGCGAGGGTCTCGCTCTCCATGTGGTGCATGTGTGCGACGATCTCGTCGCGGTACTCGACGTCGTTGATGATCGGGCGCGACTCGGCCTTGAACGCCTCCATGCCCAGCTTGGACGCCGAGGAGGAAGCGGTCATGGTGTTGGCCGAGGCAGCGGCGGCAGCGGCGGCGGCCCGCTTGGCAGCAGCGGCAGCGGCGACGGCGACGGCGGCGGCGGCGTTGTGCTTGCTGCGCGGCGAGATGGCGCGCGTCGAGGCCGACGAGATGCTCTTGCTCATGGTGCGCGACGACGACGCCGACGAGGAGCTGGCGGCGGTGCTCGTCATGCTCGAGCTGCTGCTCATCTGGCTGCTGCTGCCCGACGACGAGCCGATGGAGTCGGAGCGGCGGCGGCGCGTCTGCAGGCGCGACGTCGAGGCCGAGGTGCTCATGGAAGGCATGCTGCGGGTGATGAGGTGGAGGGCGGAGTGAGAGGGACGGCGCCGAGGAGTGGCGGCGCGAAGAGAAGGCTGTGAAGGAGAAGGAGACGCAGAGGCGGCAAGTAAGGAGAGTGGTGAACGAGTGTGTGGGTGCGTGCAGGCGAAGCGAGAAGGAGAGACGGGTGGCGCGAGGGCGGAGGAGAAGAGTGGAGAGAAGGGAGTGGAGAGGGATGAGGAGAGAGTCAGCGGCGGGCAGGAAGGCAAGGCTCCGGGGCTTATGAGGCGGGCGGCGCCATCTGCTGTGCGGCGGCAGGGCGAGTGGCGCACTGCATGCGCATGTGCCCGGAGAGGCCAACGGGCGGCTCGTTGAGATGGAGCGGAGGACGCCCGACAAGGCTCGACAGGCGCACGGGCAGGCAGCGGAGAGGCACGCACCATGGGAGCGGCACGGCGTGCGGCGCGGCCGGGCAGGCGGCACGGCTGGCGCGCGTCTGGCGCGGAGGCGGCGGGAGGGGCGGCGTCGTCAGGGTGCACTGGCGCTGGGCCGGCGCCGGTGTTGCTCTGCGGCGAAAGTGTTGATCTTGCGGGCGCAGCAGGCGCTGCGGCACGCGTGCGCAGACGCAGGGGCATGTGCCCGGGCGCTGTGGCTGCAGCCAGAATGTGACGGGCACAGGCACGCACGGCGAGCAGCGCAGCACAGACGTCAGAGCCGGCGCCGTGGCGGGTGCGCAGGGCAGCAAGCAGGTGGGCAGCACGGCGGCAGCGGCGGCACCGCGCGAATAAGCATGGGCGGCGAGGGCGCAACGGACCGTCCGTTGGGATGCGTCCATACGGGCGTGCAGCCGCAGCGCCAGGGGGCGGGCAGGCGCAGGAGCAGCGGAGCGGCGGCGAGGGCCAGGCATGATGCGCGCACGGCGGATCGGCGATGCATGCACGCATGCCAGAGCGGCAGCCAGCGAGGGCGTGCCGGTGCGGCGCACAGCAAGAGAAGACGACCCGGCACGGCACACGCAGCGCAGCAGCACAGCAGCAAGCGGCACAGCAGCGAGCGCAAGAGCAAGCCGCGAATCATCCGAACGCGCGCAGGACCACGAGACGAGCCCGGACGACGAGATGGCCGACGGCAAGGCGCGGCACGGAGGTCGCGACCACGGGCGTCGGCATGACGCAGCAGGCGCGAGCCGTCAAGGGGAATAGGCACGAGATGCAGATGCCGTGCAGCGTCAAGCACGGACGCGGGAGAGATGCACGAGCCGCGCAGACGGAGCAGCAGCGCCCGCGTCCGCATCATGATCGGAGCGCAGCGAGGCAAGGAGCGTGACGGCACGGGCACGGGCAAAGGGGCGCGCACGGACGGACGGCGTCAGAAGGCGCGGCCGAGGGCGGAGCCATGCATCGATGCGCATGCAGGACAGGATGGAAGCAGAGGAAGGGGGCAGCACAGGAGGAGGGAAACTTGAGTCAGCGCAGTGGACGGACGGCGGCGCGCGCTGCATGCCGGCGCCCGGACGGGCGAAGAGCGCAGGCGCAGCGTCCTGCCCCATCTGGCTGCTGTCACACTGGACTCACGCTCAGGCCGGGGCCGGTGCTCGAGAGCGCAGACGGGCAGAGGCAGCTCGCCGCAGGTGCAGCACGCCGGCGCTAGGAGGTGCGGCTGTGGCGTCGGGCGCCGGCGGCGAGGGGGCGGGTCAGCGCAGGGCAGGGCGGAGGCCGGCGTGAGCTGCACGCATCGCAGGCGGACCCGGCGCACCAGCGCTGCGGCACGCGGCACAGCAGCAGCGCACAGCGGCCGTTGCGCTGTTTGTCGCCAGCTGCGAGCGCGAGGATGCCGGGGCGATCAGGCACGAAGGACGAGCCCAGGAGCGAGCAGGGGCCGGGCACGGGCAAAGCGCGTCGGAGGCAAGGAGGTGCGGCGCGGAGTATTCGGCTTGTAGTCGGCGCGGCTGGGTTGTAGTGCGCGGTTACAAGCTTTTGTAGTCGCGGTGCACACTGCCCAGGTGCCTGGATGCCGCACGCGCAGACCAACACTTCGCCGCGCGCCGCGGACACTGGCGGCGTGCCCCAGGGGTGCGCGCGCCAGGGCAGCGCCACCGCCCCGTGCAGCGTGTGACTTCAGGGTGCAGCGGCGCTCGCTGTGATCACACGCCGGGCGCCAACCTCCTCCTTCGCAGCACAGGCATCGCAGCACCGCTGCGGCGAGGCAGCGCATCCCACACGCCCGCCGCGCTCCCCGAGCCCCTTGCTCGCGCGCTCAGCCACGCGGCGCGCACCTGGCGCCCGCAGGAGGTCGTGCGACCGCGTCCGTCCCACAGGCCTCGTCGCCTGACAGGGCCCGCGGCCAGGCGGCTTCCACGCACGCATGCCGCCGGCGCCGCCGCCCTCGCAATCGCTTAGAGCGCACACGTGGGACGGCGCTACGCAGCACGCATGCCGGGCGGAGGCACGCCTTATGCGCAAATAGAGCGGCACGGCGCACGGCCCAGCCGCTCTGGACAGCGAGCGCAAAGCACAGCACCCGCCAGGCCCACGTGAGCAGGCGCTGGCCTTGGCTGCGGGAGCGGTGCAAGAAGCTCCACTTGCAGCCAACGGCCGTCCCGCAGGCTGCTCGCTCCCACCACCACCTCGAGGCTCGGCGCTGCTGGAGCCCGCACTACAAGAGCGAGGCGCCGTGGCCGCGCCCGCCCGAGGCAACCACATCTTCCTGCCCCGGCCACCCCTCTGCACCAGTCCGAGCCGGCACTCACGCGAGCGACGGAGCACAGGCGTGGAGGCGCAGCGTGGACGAGCGCGTGTGAGTCGATCGATCAGCAGGTGAGGTGGTGCAATAAGATAGGTACGGTCAAGGGAGGGCGCGCGAGGTCGGATGGGAGCTGGGAGTGCGAGTGGAACGGCCTTCGCGGTGCGCAGGGTATATGAGGCAGCCGAGGCGCTCGAGGCGCGAGTACACCTCTCCCGGTCGTCCCACAGCAGCAGGCGGCTGGCCGGCCGTGCTCTGCCACGCCATGTGCTGCTGCAGAGGAAGCAATCTCGCGTGCACGGGCTGCTGCGTGACAGGATCAAGGGTCAGGGCAAAGGAAGGTGATGCAGTGCGAGGATGCGCAGGATGCAGTATGCCGCCGGTTCGGGACGCTTGAGCACGAAATCTATGCTATGATCGACGGCCCTCCTAGCCTGCAGCGGCACCGACGGGCTCGCCGAAGGCCGAAGGCGGTGCGGCGCGCGCAGTGGCTGGCACCTGCGCGGCCGCGTGCGTGGCGCTCGGAGCTGCAGAGCTCAGCTCGGCCGGCGCCTCTGCTGCTGCGGACAAGTGTTGCTCTCGCTCGCCTTCGTTCCGCGTCAAGTGTCCGGCTGCGGGCAGGACACCAAGACATGCCGCTGCTGCTGTCCCGCTCCAGACTGACTGCTCCGCGAAGGGTGCGTGCGTGCCGCTGCGCTGCGCTGTCGCCGCACGGGGCGCAACCAACACTTTTCATCAAAGCGCATAAACGAGCGGAGTGCCGCCGGATGCCGCTCTAGTCTCGCGTGCTCTCTTCGCGCCGCAGCACGAGAGCAACACAAAGGCAGCCAGAGAGGCCTTGACTCCCTTTGTGCCAAAGCCCGCGAGCCCTTGTCATGGACGTCGCTCCACGCAGAGACAGGCACCCTGCACTGCTCGCCCTTGTAACTAGGGCCTGCCATGCAGGCCTGCCCGACGATGGCGACATGCTGCAGCAAGCCTGCGCTAGGACGTACGCGCTGCACTCGTCTGCAGGTCGATGTGCAGCCTGCAGCGCTTTGTTTGGATCGAGAGAGGAGGCGCTCCTCGCGGTCCTCGCAAGGAGCCAGCCCTGGCCGAGCCCGCACTGTCGCGGCGGAGTCTGAGCATCAGAGAGGAGACAGCCGCGGTGGCGTGTGAGGCTCTGCGCTAAGAGGAGGGCCTCCGCCGCGCTCTGTCGCAGTCGGCACGATGGCGTCGGCGGGCGCAGCAGCGGGCGGTGAAAGGGCGAAGGCTGGGCGAAGGCTGCGCTGCACCTGGACGCGGCTGCGCCGAGGCGCCACGGTCTTGCGGCTCCGCGGGCCTACGGCAGCGGGACGCGCCGGATGATCGGCGGCGTGCAGCGGCAGCAGGCGCCGAGCGCGGCTAAAGAAGGCGCCTCGCTGCAGCTGCTGCGCCCTCCGCAGACATCACATGGCCCCTCCCGCGTGGCTCTGCGTTGCGCCTCGCCAAGCGGCTGGCGCTGCAGCAAGTCTGGTGCTGGCCCTCCGGGCTCACTCTGAGCGGTATCTACTCCCGCCGGCGCGCGGCGTCGGCCCGCACGCAGGCTGCCCGGCGCAGGTGACGAGAAAGAGGGTGCGACGTGGCGCAGCGCACGCAGCCTCGGCGCCCGCTGTTCTGTGAGGGCCGCCTTCGCGGACACCCGCGGGGATCCTGGTTCACCACTTGACTCCCTGACGCCTCCTCAGAGGAGGTGGCGTGGCCGTCGATCAGGTACCCGCCACTCAGTTCCAGCGCGGCCGATAAAGAGCGCACTGTGATGTGAGAATTGTGAGAGCAGCCCTGCTCCTCGCGGCCAGGCTCCTTTGCTGACAGCTCCTCGGCCTGTGCGGGCTTCGGCTCCGACGCTGTGCGCCAAGAAAGGTGCTCATCGTCGGTTGGCAACGGCCGCGGATGTGCTGCAGCTGCGAGCGACCGATGAGGCACAGCGGCCGGGTCAGACCCTGATTGGGTGCTTCCGAAGGTCTCTCGAGCTTCTGTCCTCGATCGCACGGCATACAAGACCTGGCTGCACCCTGGCAGAGGGCAGAGCGACGCTGCGCACGAAATAGTCGATTACGCTTGCAAGCCTCTGTTCCGCCTACGCGTTCCTTGCTGCGGCAAGCGCCGGAGGTGGGGCCCGCGGGTCCAGCGAGCTCGATGAGATCACATGCACACGTGGGCCGCGCCCTCGTTCACAGCACAAACAGCGCCAGGTGCGCACCACGACGTCGAGAGGAACAGTTGTATTTCAGTTTCGTATTAGCGATGCGGGAGAGGGCGCGAGGGGAGGGAATGGGGACAGGGGCGCGGAGCTCAAGTGTGGGCCGGTCGTGGCGGAGCGACGACGAGGCGCCAGAGCGACGGAGGGAACGACGACGGTCCTGCGACTGCCAGCCCGAGCTGGCCGACGAGGGCTCGACGAGTGCAGGCACGACTGTTGCGCGCGATGAGGATCGGCGGCGAGGCCGTAGCAGACTTGCGCCGGCCGCTGGCCTCGCTGGCGTCGAGAGAGATTAGTGAGAGAGGCAGTGAGGTAGCACGCGCGGGCTGGTGGACGAGGAGCAGAGCCGATGGACGAATCGAGAGAGGACGCAACTGCTGCCGATGCTGACGGCTGTCAGCACCGGTCGCAGGCGCCGAGGTTTTGTTTGAGGGTTCGGGAAGACGGTGACGAGGCCGGACGAGGTGCTTTAGGCGATGCGCAGCTTCCACCAGTTGGAGTCCTCCGCGAGCGAGGCCGAGGGCACGCCGCCGCGCGGCGCATCGATGTAGACGGACGTGGCCGTCGGGTACACCATGCCGTCGAAGCCGCGCACGAAGATGAGCGGCAGCGGCGCGATGTCCTGCTGCGAGCTGTCCTGCTGCTGCGCCTGCGTCGAGGCGTACGGCGCGACGAGCTTGCCTGCTGGGCTGGAGCTCTGGTGCTCCATGCCGTCGGCGTGAGAGAGCTCCTCGGCGCCCGCGTCCAGGGGAGCCGGCGGCGGAGGCAGCGGCGCGCCATCGTCGTGCTGCTGGTGCTGGTGCCCCTCTACGTGGTCGACTGAGCCGTGGTGCTGGCCAGCCGATGCCGACTGGGCGAGCTCGGGGCTCTTGATGCGTCTGGCCGCCGCCGCAATGTCCAGCAAGGACGGCAGGCGAACTGCAATGTCGACGTGCGTGGTGGCCTGGCCGGCCTGCGCCTGCGAGACGATGTGCGGCGCGCTGACGACGTCAAAGGCCAGCGGGCCGACGTCGCCCAGCCACACCTCGTGCATCGCCTGGCGCGACGGAGCGCCCTCGGCGCCGGGAAGCGTATAGTACAGATCCTGCATGCGCGCCGTGAGGATGTTGTGCTCCGCATCGTACGACGGCGCGGACTTGAGCAGCGGAATGGGCGTAATCGGCAGGTTGGACGGCGGCAGCGGCTGCTGCAGCGGCTGCAGGTTCTGCGCCGCGTCGACCTCGCTGTTGGCCTCGATGAAGCTGAACTCGGATTGGTCTGCAGCGCATCACTGTCAGCAAGACATCGCAGCGCGCATTGGGACTGCAGCTAGTACTCACGGACCATGACGACCGACCAGCAGAGCGTGTCGTCGACCGCATCGATGTCGACTTCTTCGGCAAAAGGTCCGCTGCCAACCTTGTTCTCGCGCGTGCTCTTGCTGGGCGTGGCGTAGGTAGCCGACGTCGACTGCATCGGCGCCGACGGGCCGGGCGCGGCGGGGCCAGGCGCCGGAGAGCGCGAGTCCGCTCGCGGGGCGGGCGCGGGCGCGTGGCTTGGCGACAGCTGGGCCGGTGCGGCTTCGGGCGCAGCCACCTCTTCCGCGCCACCGTAGGGAGCAGGCGCGTGCATGTCTGCGGAGGGCTCGGCCATCTGCTCGTCCTGCACGTGCTCCGCCGGCGGCGCGGCATCGTGTGCGTGCGCCGCGTCGGCGTGCTCCATCTTGGCCGCCTCGTCGAGCTCGGCCTGCTGCTGCGCCTGCTGTGCCAGCTGCGCCTGCTGCGCGAGCTGCATCTGGTCCTCTTCGATCTGCTCTTGCGTGCGAGGCATGTGCGCTGCCGCGAAGGCGACAGTGCGCGAGCCGTCCTTGTTCTCGTCGACCCAGCCGGCGGCGGCCCACATGGACGACGTCGACGACTTCCAGCCCTCGGCGCGACGCTCGGGGATCGTCGAGCAGAGGTACGTGCGCTCTGCGGCCGGCAGCCGCAGCGCAATGAGCGACGGGTCGGTGCTGCTGATGCGCATGACGTATTGCGGCAGGATGCGCAGCAGCGCGATCTTCTGCATCTGGCTCACGGGACCGGCGTTGGTAGGCAGGCTCACGGTGCTGGCTGCCGATGCGCCGGCGGCGTCGGGAGCATCGGCGGCGCTGCGCGGCACGCCTGCCACGCGCACGTCCGTCTGGCCGCGAGCCGTGAGGCGGAAAGTGGCGCTCGGCGAACGCGAGGCAGCGCCATCGGGCAGGCCGCCGGCGGTGATGTCGGTGCTGAGCTCGACCTTGCCCTTGTCGACGCGGCACACGAGCAGCGGGTCCGACGACAGACCGCTCTCATCCGTGAGGATGACAATCTGGCCGTACATGACGGGCTCGCCGGCGAACGTCGGCGCCTTGATGGGCCGGCCCACAACCTCCATGCGCAGCGGGGCCCAGCCCTCCATCTTGGCAGTCAGGCGGCCGGAGCCCTCCTCCTGCGTGCTCTCCATGCCGAGGAAGCGCGTGCGCACCGTCTGGCTGTTGACGCGGTTGTAGAGGCACACCAGGCTGTTGCTCACGACGGTGCTCGAGTTGTTGCGCGACTTGGCGCTCTTGCGCGCCGGCTTGCTGATCACGCTGATGGCACCAGACACGATGCTCGCCCACGGCCGCGCCGCGTAGCCGACGGAGGCCTCGTAGCCGCCGAGCGAGCCGGCGGAGGGCGAGATCGGGTACATGTTGGTGTGCGCGAGCGACGTGCCGGGCGGTGTGAGCAGCTCGACCTGCAGGCGGAACGTCTTGTGTGCACCGTCGCTGCGCATGTCGCCGCCGACGTGCAGGCCATTGAAGTACGCCTCGTGCGCAGTCACGTTGCCGGCGCGGAGCAGGCCAACCTGCTCGGCCACGTTAGAAGGAGGTGCAGCACCGCCGGCAACGCCGTTGGCGTCAGCAGCCGGTGCGGGCGCAGCAGCGTTCTGCTGTCCGGCGCCGGTGACGCGCATCAGAATGCGGTGGCCCGAGGCTGGCGAGCGCGCCGAGCCCTGCGGAGGCGCGACGGCGCCGTTGTTGGCCACGTACGAGCGGATCGGCGCGCCGCGGAACGTCACGCACGGCGGCGGACACAGGAAGCGCTTCTCCGAGCCGTACGACTTCTGAGCCACGGCCGCGTGGCTGATGCGCACCGTTGTCGCGAGGGGCACGGCAGCACGCGGCGCCTCGGTCTCCCAGCCGGCAGCCGCGGGCGCTTCTGCGGCGTGGAGCTGAGCAGCCATGTGCGCGCGGATCAGACGAGCAGTGGCCGCGCGGCGGTCCTCAGTGGTCATGGTCTGTGCGACGAGCGCTCCGCGCGAAGGCGGCGGCGGCAGCGGGCGGAAGGGCGCAAGAGAGCGGTCGCCCTCTCCAGATCCTTCCGCAGGGCCGAAGCCAGGCATGTGCTGCTGCGCGTACGGCGAAGCGCGGTCGGCCGGGTATCGCGGGTGCGCCTCGGTGAGCACCGACGGCGCACGGCTGGTGTACGGCGACGCAGCCGGGCCGACGTCGGGCCACTCGCTCTTGCGCTTGCCGAGCACCTTTTCGGCGCTGCTGCCGCGCTGCCGCTGCTCGCCGGAGCGTGCGTCGAAGGGCATGTCGTCGCGGGCGCTGCGCGGGCGCCAGCCGTCGGTGCCGTCCTGCTGCTGCTGCTGCGCGGCCTCGTCCTCGTAGCGACGGGTCAGGCTGGCAAAGCTGGGCAGGCGAGGGCTCGACGTCGCCGTGGCCGTGCCGTGAACGCTGCCCGGCAGCGAGCCGGGCGCGCCGGCGGCGGCGCGCTGACGGTCGCTGCTCGAGCGGCCCATGCCGGGTCCTGTCTCGCCGAGTGAGCGGCGCGGCGAGGGTGCACGGTGCGGAGGATACGCACCGCCGCCATTGGCATAGCCGTTCGCGTGAGGGCTGCCCGAGCGCGACGAGACAGCAGACGAGCCGCCAGGCGCCGAACCAGGGTGACCGCCGTGCGCGGCAGCAGCGTGCTCCGGCGACGCGGCCGACGCGTCGCTGCCGGCACGCATGAGCGAGGCAAGGAAGGTGTCGGTGCGCGATGACGGCGGCAGCGCGGGCGCGTAGCCGGGCGACGCGCCGTGCTGCGGCGGCGAGCGCTCCTGCACCGTGGGCGAGTAGGTGCGCGGCTCGGCGATGCCGTGGCCGGGCGGCGAGGCGGACGAGTTGCGCATCGGCGGCACGAGGCTGGTGCGCGGCTGCACGCCGGGCACGGGCGGCGGCGACGGCGGCATCAGCGGCTGGCCAGCGCCGTCGTCGCTGGCACGCGCCTGGGCGCGCAGGCGCGCCTCGCTGGCATCGCCGTCGAGCGCGAGCGACGGGCGGTCCGGGCTCATCCACGCGGGCCGCTCAGACATGGCGGCGCGCTCCGGCGTGTGTGCGCGCGGCGAGGCGTGCGGGTGGGCGGATGCGTGTGCGTGCGAAAGAGACGGCGAGACCGACGCGCTGGACGACTGCAGCAGGGCCATGCGAGGTCGCAGAGCCGCGAGCGAGGGACTGACACGCCGCGCAACGAGGGCGTAGCCGGCGAGCGGGGCAGAAGGAAGAGGGAGTGTGGGTGCGCGACGCCGCGGCAGACGCGGAGCGGCGTGGGAGACGGCGAGACGCGGACGCGCAGACACGTCCGTGCGACAGCGAGAGGCCGGCCTGGCGGTGAAGCGAGCTGCGGCGGCGACACGTGTCAGCGAGGGTGGTGAATGGAGGCGACGCAGCAAGTGCCAGGCCAGCGCCGCAGCGGGCCGTGCTGCTGCCTGCGACGACGCGGAGCAGGCGCGCCGGCGACGCGTCGGCCGGGCAGCGGCGGAGTTGCTGCCCGCCAGCCAGCGTGGCAGCGGATTGCCGACGCCGCAGCAGAGACGGCCGCAGCGGTGTGCACGGTGCGGCACTCACGTGTGCTGCGCAACGGGCTGCTCTGCGGCGGTGCAGAAGAGACGGGCGAAGGAGAAGGCAGAGGCAATCGGCAGGAAGGGATGGGAGCGGGTGCGAAGAAGGCGCGGCGTGGGCGGGGGGGCTGATGGCAGGTGGGAGCGGGGACGGCCTCGGGGGCGCGCGGCGGCGGCGCGGCCTCGCACGCGCTCTTTGCCGTGCTGCAGCGCTGGGAGCAGGCGCAGACGCTGGCGCCGTGCGAGACCGACGGCGACCCGGCGCGCCAGCTGTCACAGGCTAGCAGGCAGCCAAGATGCGGTCGCGGGGGCAGGCAGGCGCGCCGCCAGTGTGCGACATGCCGCGCCCGGCAGCATGCGCGATGCGGCAGCGGGCCAGCACAGCAGCAGCACCAGAGCGGCAGGCAGGCCGCCAGCGACGCCGCGCCCAGCGCCAAAGCGGCACCTCATCGGGGTGCGTCTGCGGGCCCGGGGCCGCGTTTTGCGTGCGGGCCTGGCGGGCGAAGGAGCAGCGCTCCGATGCTCCTCGCTGCCGCTGCCTCGGCTTCTCTGCGCCTCTTCGTCGTCCAGCAGCGTCAGCGTGGGACGGAGCCGAGACCGCCCTCCTCACGCTGCAGCGTGGCTTCATCGACGGCGGCGCTGTGCTCCGACGGTGCGCTGCTGTGGGTGCTGACACGGCAGCGGTGCAGGGACAGCGGCAGAGCCGCAGCATGCCGCTGCTGCCGCTCTGGTGCTGCGTGTCCCCAACAAGGCCTCTGCAGGCAGCCTGCAGCCCGCTGCACCTCCGTGCCGGCGCTCCGAGGAGGCGTGGCGCTGCCGCATGCCGGATTTCCGCTCGCTGCGGCAAACGCCGTCGAGAGACGAGGATGGAGGAAGGCAGTCAGTGCGGCGAGATCGCGGCCTCCTCTGCCGCTGCTCCCTCCAGCTGCGAGCCATGCCTTGCTCGCGGCCTGCGGCTCGCCGGCAGCAGCGCCTCTTGGTGATTTGGCGCGCGTGGCCAATCAACTCGCCGGGGCCGCAGAGCACTCTCGCGTCTGTTCTGCAAATCAAATTGGCCTTCGCCCCCCTCCGCTGGCAGAGGCAGCGCCTGCCGGAGCCGGGATAGACTTCACTTTCGCAGCAGGAGGTGCGCCGTCCGCGATGGGAGAGCGGAATGAGGAAGCCCCTCGTGCTGCGGCAGAGCTCGCCCTCTCCGCGAGCGCACAGGTGGCTGGCGCTGGCTGGAGTGTCCGCCAATCGAAGGCTGCCTCGATGCGCCTCCCTCATCCTGGCGGGTGCAGCTGCATGCGTGTGATGACCGAGGCCCTGCGCCGTTCGCAGATGCAGGAGCAGCGCCCATCGCCCACGCGCTGCAGCGGGAGAGACGCAGAGGCGTGCACCTGAGCGTGGGACACGGCGCCTGCGCCTGCGTCCACGTCTCGCAGCAGCATGCCCCTCTCCCGCACCGCTCGCTGCCGTGCGCTGCGCTCGCGTTGGTGCGGTGCCGCAGCGGCATGTCCCGTGCCGCGGCGTGGATCGGGTGCGGCAAGTCGGCCTGTGCTGCGGCGCTGCTGCCTGCGGAAGCTGAAGGAGGCGGCATACGGACGTCGCGATGCGGCGCAACGCTGCAGAGGCACGACGAAGGTGTGGCTGAGGCGTGCGTCGCGGCCACCGCTCCGCCCGTCAGCAGCATCAGCATGCAGCGCAGCAGCGTCTAGAGCGAAGCTTGCCGCGGCAAATACCCCCTGCTGCTGCTTCGTGCGTCGGAGCATGCGCCGTTGGACCCTCAGCCAGCAGGCCACTCGTGCCATCATGCCGGCAAGGGGCTGAGGAAGCGTGCAGCGTGCAGCGCCAGCGGGGCAGATGCAGGCGCCGTGGAGGAAGGGCGATCGCGGATGCATCCGCGCCTTTGCCTTGAACGCAGCGTCTTTGCTCGCCATCGACGACACTTGTCGCCTGCACGGCTGCAGAAGCGATGCGTCCAGCCGAGCAGTGGACGGCGAAGGGTACGGCGGATGCGGCTGCGGACAGATGCAGCGATGGCGAGCGTGCGTGCGACTGCGGCACTCGTGCAGCTCGGGCCTCGGCTCCGAGTTGGGCTGAGTTCGCCATCCAGGCACGCTGAGCTTGCCCCCGCCAAGTTCACGCGGGAGCAGCGCAAGGCGGAGAGCGCAAGTGCCCGAGGCGGAGGAGGGTACGGCCGCCGCTCTGCTTGCTGCGTCTGCGTGGTGCTGCGGCAGCCGCTCACTCCGCACCGAGCGTGGCCCGGGGCGGCGGAGGGTGTCGAGGTCACGGCGCATGGTCGTGGAAGCTTCCTGGCGCCGACGAGAACCAGCATTGAACCTGCCGGCGGCTCATCGAGGAGCCGACTGCGGTGTGGCGCTCGCTTGTCAGAAGCATAGCAGTCTGAGCGCTGATGGCGCTTGAGCAGAGGTGGCTCATTCCAATGGTGGCCAAGCTGCGTTGCAGTCCCACTCCGCGAGCGCTCATGGCATCCCCTCGATTAGTGTCGCTCCGGCACGCCACGCAGGCCTGAGTCGGTTGCATGCCTGTGGCTGAGCTGAGCTGATGATGCTCGCAGCGCTGAAGTGGCCTCGATGTAAAGGCGTACCAAGGGCGGGCAGCGCAGACCCATGCTGACACGACCTGGCGGCTCCTGGTGTGGTCGGAATTCCGCTCCCATGCGTCGCGTGCGTTCGTTGGCTGTGCTGAGTACGAACAGACGTAAGCCACTTCGAAGCATGACTGGCTTGTGCGGCTGCAAGACCATGGACACGGCCGCCAGACCAACAGCAGTGCTTGCAGGGAGCGCTGCGAGAATGTGGCCGCGAGGCCCTGATGAATCGAGAGGGAGCCGGAGAGTTACTCCGGCGGAACCAGATGCTGCACCCCAATGCACAGGACGCAGCTGCATCGCTTGCAGCGGCTCCTCGTTTGCTGCAGCAGCCGCTCCGGCGGCAGAGAGCGAGACAGCGAGAGAGAGGCAGATGCAGAGCGAGGCAGCGTGCAGGGCGAGGCAGAGCGAGAGCAAAGCAGAGCACAGATCCCGCTAGGCACGTCGCGCAGATGCAGACGCGGCGGCGGCTCCGGGCGCGCCGTTCGGCTCCGAGGCGTTCCGCGAGGCTGGGCCCGCTGGGGTCCACGCTCGTCGTCGACTCCGCCGCTGCCGCACCGCCGCACACTTCTCGTGGCCCGGCATGCGGCTGCGGGCGTGTGAATCGGCAGCAGGTCTCAGCACGGCACGAGTGCCGAGCGGGTGGCGCAGCGGCGGCAGGCATCATCCCCTGTAGTCCTTCTCGATGGGTGCGGCAGATCACACAGCTTTGGCAGCGGGAGGAGGCGCTGCTGCGATGGGAGCAGCCGCAGAGGTGGACCAACGTCGAGCGTGCGGAGGAAAAGGCGGCATGAGCGCAGACAGCGCGCAGATGCATGAGAGCAGCCGCCGCCACGTGCGAGCGCGGGAGCAGAGCGCTCACAGCATCAGCGCCAGGTGCCTTCCGCCGGCCGGTGCGGGCTGCTCGCAGCAGAGACAGTCGACGCAAGGTGGTTCGGCAGCAGACGTCGACCGGACGCGGCCAACTCATGCGTTCTCTCTGCTCACCTCAGCCGCGCAGCGCTCAGCATCCAGAGGACGCAGCGACGCTAAGCCCTTCCGACGGATGCCGGCGTGCGGCCATGCACGCACCTCACCCGACGCCGAGATGCAGCTGTTGGTGCGTCCTTGGCCGCAGGAGGCGAGCTCGCCGGGCCCGCTCTGCTCGCCGTCGCCGTTGCAAGCGCCGCAGTGCGGAGGCCGGGCGCGGCAAAATGCACGCGCTATGCTTGGCGGCCGGCCATCGGGAAGCCTCGTTGCCGAGCTTGCAGCTCGACTCACCAGCGTCACGAGCAGCAGCAGTGAAACAGAATTAGGAATGCGGGTGCTCTGAGGATGGCGCGGCGACACGGCATGAGGAGGAGGGCTGCCGGCCTCGCGGGGCGCGAGCGCTGGGCGCAGCCCGTACCGCGCTCTCCTTGACGTGGAGGACCCCGACGTGACCTGTGCTGACAGAAGCAGGCGTGCGAGAGAGTAGCTGGACCGAGCAGCATCGCCAACGAGATTGGCGTCGCTGCCTCAGAGGCCGGGATGAGGGTAGGAGGGCAAGGACCGTCGGCGCTCCCACGGCCGGCCACGTGGCTCTGCGCGACGCGTCTCTTGGGCGGAGCGACGCGCGCCGCGCCGCGCTGCCGCTGTGGTCGCACGCTCCGCTCGCCGTTGTGGCCCTCGCCGCTCCTTCTCGATCCGCCGCTCCGCACCCGTCACTGCCGGTCCGTGCCCTGCCTCGCTAGTCACCTGCCCTCCGCACCTGCCGCCGCCGCCCGCTTCCTCCGCGCCAGCATGTCGCGCGAGAACAAGGCCGTGCTCATCGTGCACGGCTCGCACACGCTGCGCGCCGGCTACGGCATCCACAACGACCTCTTCCGCCGCCCCGCCTACGAGCTCACCGCGCGCGTCGGCCTGCCGCGCGCCTTCCTCGCCGCACGGGCGTCAACCTCGGCCGAGGGCGTGGCAGCGCTGCCAGCGGCGGAGGACTACGTCGTCGGCGACGAGCTCGACCAGCGCATCAGCGCCGGCGAGCCGTTCGAGATCTACTGGCCGGTGCGGCGCGGCGTGATCCAGGACTGGCAGGCGTGCATCGCGCTGTGGTGAGTCGGCGCTGCTGTGTGGGGTGCTGCTGCGTTGCTGATACTGCTCAGGCGGCATCTGCTCTTCCGCCTCATGCCGCTGCGGCCGAGCCTCAACGACTCGCCCATCCTCCTGGCGCTGCCGGCGCCCGTCTCGCGCGCGGCGCACTCGATCATCACGCGCGTCTTCTTCGAGCTCTTCAACGCCCCGTCGCTCAGCATCGTCGAGACGCCGCTGCTGAGCTCGTACGCCTGCGGCACCCTCTCCTCCGTCGTCGTCGACGTCGGCTGGGAGAGCTGCAGTGTCTCGCCAGTGCTCGACTGTGCAGTGCAGCATGCGGCGCTGACGCGCTGCAACGTCGGCCTGCGGCACTGTGCCCTCTACCTGGCACACCTGCTGCGGCGAGATGCATCCCTCACGGATGCCCTCATCAAGCTGGACTCGCGGCACGCGGCCTCGACCAGCCGGACGGGCGAGAGCGCTAGCGATGCCCAGGAGACGCTGCATCAGTCCTTCGCTGCATTGGCGCTGCAGCTCATCCACGAGAAGCACGCACGCTTCGAGGCCGGCGACCTGCCTGCCGGCGCCGAGCAGCAGAACGACGACGAGGAGTTTGATGTTGCGGCGGCGCTCATTGCTGGGCGGGAAAAGGCGGCCATCGAGGAGCAGGAGGCGCGCAACAAGGCGGCGCTGGCGGGCTCGGATCCAGAGGCACAGGCCATCGCGGCCAAAGCGGCGTCGCAGGCCAGCAAGCCGAGCGACGATGTGCAGCCCGGAGCGAATGACGAGGAGGGTGCGGTGCAGACCGTCTTCCGCGGCGTCAGGCTACAGGTCGGGCCCGGACCATTGGGCCAGGTCGCTGAGCCTCTGTTCAACCCTGCCGTGCTGGCGAACGTGCGCGGCATCGACAGCGGGCCGGACCTGGGCCAGCGCTGCTTCGGTGCCGGCTCGCTGCCGGACGAGAACATCGATCTGGACGCGATGGAGCGCGCGCAGGGCTCGAGTGCGCCGGCCGCGTCTCGCTCGCTGCCGGAGCTGATCAGCATCGCGATTGCCTCGATCCCCGAGGACGACAAGCGAGCGCTGCTCTGGGAGACGCTCGTCGTCACGGGCGCGCCGACGATCGGGCTCAAGGGCCTGGCAGGCGCCGTCACGGCCGCGTGTGCCAACTACGTGGCGTCGGCCTCGAGCAACAGCGGCGGCGGCATGGGCATGATGACGGGCGGCATGGATGGCACGCCAGGCATCGGCGCCGCAGAGCGCAGCTCGGCGCAGCCGACCAACGTGCGCAGCCTGCGCGTGCCCGACTACTTTGCCGAGTTCAAGGAGCGCACCGACCTGGCGCCCTTCCTCGGCGCCACGATCTACGGCAAGGTGAGACGCTCGCCTGTTGCTGTCGTATGGCACCCTTTCCTGACCGTGCGTCCATCTGCAGCTCACGTTCAGCGACCCCTCGGGGCGGAACTACGTCAGCAAGGCGGCGTACAACGAGCGGGGCCCGGCCGCCTCGTTTGCCGTCCTGTCGGCATGAGCAATGTATACTTAGACGCATGAGACTTGTGTGGCAGGTGTAGGACAGGCTGCTTCGGTGTGCTCGTCTGTGCGCAACGCCTTGATGCGAGTGAGCGCGGCGCTGTAGTGGCTGTTCCCCGTTGCAGCGCCTGCCGGCACCGACTAGCACGACCCGCCTCCAGCGCATCGAGACTGCTGAGCTAGGTCACGCTGGCACCAGGGCTGGCCGGCTCATGCCACGTGGCAGGTTCTTGGTCGACTTGCACCCTGAGAGAGCTCGAGTACATAAGAGGAGAGGGCGGATGCTGCAGAGTACTGCGCGCGAGCATCCGGCGTGTCCTTGACGAGCCGCACAGGCGGCGTCAAGACGCGCCACGAGGCCGCCACATGGCTCAGCTCCTCACAGATGTAGCTCGTCCCAATTCAAGCATTTTAAGCCGATCCCATCCTCCCTTTGCATAGCGCGCAAGCTGGCGAGAGGGCAAGGAGTGTGAGGTGGCCAGCTGCTCCCACGGCGCTCAGGGTGCGCGGTACTGCAGATCACGTGTAGTCGATGACGTCGGTGCGCGGCGGCGGGGTGGGAGCGCAGCAGCCCCGCGCCCCGCCGGGGCGGGTGCGGCGCGGCAGTGCGCGGCATGGCGCGATTGGCCGCTGGCCCCTCTAATCAGCCAGCCAGCTCGGGACCCTCTCCTCTCTCCACACCCACTCCCACTCCACCTGACTGCCCAGCATGCTCGTCGTGCCCTTCCTGCCCGTGCTGCTCGCCTCGCTCAGCGCCGCATCGCCCATCTCGCTGCAGCAGGTCTTCCAGGCGCCCGCCGACGGCCTGGCCGCGCCGCACGCGCCCACCGACCTCGTCGATGCCATCGTCGCCGACGCCGCTCGCGCCGGCGCCGACATCCACGCCATGGGCATGAAGCTCGGCGCCGACGGCCGCGCTGCTGCGTCCGCGCCGCTCATCGAGGCTGCGCGCGTCGTGCACGGCGCCGACGGCCCGGCACCGGGCGGCTGGGTGTGGAAGAGCTGCGGCGATGACGGCGACGCCGTCGAGGTGACGAGCATCCAGGTCTCGCCCGACCCGCCGAAGCCGGGCCAGAACCTCACCGTCGTCGCGTCGGGCATCGTCAAGAAGGAGATCAAGGTGCGTGTCAAGTCTGGCGCGCTCAGTTGTCTGGTGGCGCACATGTGGAGAGCGCAGCAGGTGGCGCTATGCATGGAGGCCTCGTGCGCAGCGCAATGGTCGCTTAGCCTCATGCAGGGCTGCGAGTCTACCCCTGCAATGCCTTGTCGCTGACGCCCGCACGCTTCAGGCTGGAACGTACGCCGACGTCGTCGTCAAGCTCGGCCTCATCCGCCTGCTCACGCGGCGCTTCGACGTGTGCGAGGAGGCAAAGGAGAACAACGCCGAGCTGCAGTGCCCCGTGCAGGAGGGCACGTACACCATCGAGCAGACGGTGCAGCTGCCGCGCGAGATTCCGCCAGGTGAGTGCAGCGGTGCAGCGTCGTGTGAGGCTGCGCCTGACAGCCGTTTCGCCCTCACAGCAAAGTTCAACGTGCACGTCAACGGCGCCACGCAGGACGACGAGCCGCTGCTGTGTCTGGACCTCAGCGTGAGTCTGCCGCTGGCGTGCGCAGCAACGCCTCCGCTCACGCACAGCTCGATGCAGATCGACTTCATGCACCACCGCTAAGGGCTGCGCGGAGCACGGACTATAGACAGGTCTCTCACCAGCCCGCGCCGGGCGGCAACCAAGCGCCACCGCCTCACTATTCGCCAGCCTCGCAGCTCTGATGCGGCCAGCAATGCATGCGCCTGATACCGTCCTTAGATTATGCATTACACGCTACTTCTGTGCGCCGCGGACAAAGTACTCGGACGCATTGGGCGGCGTGGGTATGTCGGCCTCCTGCGGCGACGTCACGACGGGCCCAGGCAGAATCTTGGGGTCGGCGTCGTGCTTCTCCTCCTCGCGTGCTCCCGATGCGCCGATGTGTGGCGCCGGCCGGCCCTCCAGCTCGTGGTGGTCCCCGCCTCTCTTCTGCGATGCCGCATCCTTGTCCTTGACTTCCGTGCCGGCGAGCTTGGCGCGCACCGCCTCCACCTCCTCGCAGTGCGGGAAGTAGCCAGGCACCTTGGCTGATGCGTCCTCGGTCTCGCTGCGTTGCGCCTCGCGCTGAGGGTGTGCTGATGCCGGCGTCGTAGCCGTGGAGCTGCCGCCGTGCGGCTGCGCGCCCTCGAACTGGTCAGGCGAGGCCGAGCCGGTGCTGTGGTGATGGTCGTCGAGGCCAAGCATCGAGCCAATCGAGTCGAGCCGCCGTGCAAGCGCTCGCGTCGGGTGGAACGACTCGGCTCGTCGTTGCGGCGGCGGAGCGGGCGCATGCTGCTGCGACTCCTGTTGCGAGCTGCTGCCTTGCCGCTCCGGCGCATCGGCAGCGTCCTGCGTTGGAGAGCCGCACACCGGCATCGGAGACGCTGCCATCTGGCGCGAGATCTCATCAGACTTTGTTGAAGGCGTGTCACTTGTGGCAGAGGCGCTTGACGCGTTGCGCCGCCCGAGACTGCCGCGCTTGAAGCGCTGCACCGCGCGTGCGATGGTGCTGTGGCGCGCAGGCAGTCAGCTTCGAGCAGCCTGGGCCACAGGGATGCCGACATGCTCACAAGACGCTCGCGATGCGGTTGATGGCGCGCTCGAGGTCCTCGTCGGTGACCTCGAGCTCGATGCTCTCCGAGTTCTCCTCCTCGTTCAGCAGTGGCTCCTTGCCGTTGTTGGTCACCCAGGGGTCCTGGCGCATCTCCTCGCAGGTGGTCCGCTTGTATGGATCCTTCTCCAGCAGTCGCTTGAGCAGATGCTTCAGCTCGGGCGAGAGGTGATCCGGATACTCGGGCCTGGCGCTGTGTGTCAGCAAAGGCGGCTACCCAAGAGGTCATGAGCGACTCACTCGTCCGACTTGATTGACTCGTACAGCTCCAGGAATTGGCTCTTATCGAACGGCAGATGGCCCACAACCATGCAGTACAGCGTCACGCCGACAGACCAGAGGTCGTCCGCCTTCCCGTGGAAGTCGCCATGACCAGCTAGCGGTGCACAATGTCAGAGAGACAGCCGAGCGCTGATGCATGCTACGCACCCGTGCACAGCTCCGGGCTCATGAACGCCGGACTGCCTGCGCTCTTGTGCAGCGTGTCGTCGCCGGGCTTGAGGAACATTTCCGACACGCCAAAGTCGACGATCTTGCACGAGCGCCCGCCGTCTGCGAGTAGGATGTTGTCCGGCTTGATCTGCACTGGCTGTCAGTATCCGCGTAAAGGGCAGGCTGCGCATCGCAGGCTCACATCTCTGTGCACAATCTCGTTCGAATGCAGGTAGCTGAGGAGCGGCGTGAGTGAGCGCATTCCACGCGCTGGCTCGAGCAGGACTCACGCGATGCCGAGCAGGATCTGGCGGAAGTAGTGCCGTGCCCGATCTTCCGGCAGCGGCTCGACAGACTCGTGCAACTTGACGTCGATCACACGCCCGTCTCTGCGAGCAAGCGGCACCCGTCAGTTGTCGGCAACATGCTGCGCACAGAGCACCACTCACGGGCAGTGCTCAAAGACCATAAACAGCCCGTCCTTCGAGGGGTCGTCAAGCACCTCGTACAGCTGCACTACGTGCTCGTGGTTGAGCTTCTTGAGAATAGCGATCTCGTGTCGGATCAGGCTGAGCGGATCGTCACCCTCCTCGCCGCCATTGCCCTGGCCCTTGGGTGCGCCGCCGTGCGAGTTGTTGCGGCTGCCCTCGGACTCGCCTGGCTTGAGCTCTGACAGCGCCTCGACGCCGCCTCCTCCACGTCCGCCGCCGCCGTCCCGAATCATGCCACCACGCCCGCGTCCACGACCCGAACGCCGCAGGTTCTGCGCCCGCGAAGTCTTCCGAAGCCGCGTCTTGCCGAACTCCTTGACCGCCTACATCGCCAAGCCACGTCAGGTCGCCAGACAAGGGCGCTCTCCACGGTCGCACTCACGAAGGACACTGACGGATCAGCCAAGAGCGACGCCTTGTGCACTGTGCCATAAGCTCCGCGCCCAATGACCTCCTCGAGGCGATACTGATTGATGATGCGCGAGCCATCCTACGTGCCGTCAATCAACGTCAGTGGTCCGGCCTGGCGAGACACCGAAGCCATGCTGCCTCATTTGCCAGGACTCACCGCCAGCATGGAGCTCTTCGCATCGAGCGTCTCCTTGTACTCGAAGCTCTTGCCGCGGCTGTTGTGCCGGCTGTGCGCGGCGGACCCACTGCCGCTGGCGCTGCGCTGGGAGCTCGCCGCGGCGCTCACGGCGCTGCGGCTGCTGCTGCTCGACGGCGGCATGTGCGGGCGCGAGGGCGACGCCGACGGCTGCTCGGCGTCGGGCGCATGGCGCAGCGGCACGTCGGCCGACGGCGAGAGCGAGGCGGCGCTGAAGTCGCGGGCGTGCACGCGGGGCGCCTGCGCCTGCGTGCTGCCGCCGCCGCCGTTGGAGGCGCCGGCGCCGGGCGTCGGCGTGGGCGAGGCGGAGCGCGAGCCGGACGGCGAGCCGAGCGGAGGGTCTGAGATCTGCTCGGCCAGCGGCGACGGCGTCGAGGCCGAGAGGATGGGCGAGCCGCTGGGCGAGCCCGAGGGCGAGGCGACGAAGGCCATGTGCGCGGTGGCAGCCAGGCTCACGCGGGCACAGCGGGCGAGATAGGGCGATGCGAGAGCGCGCAGCTAGAAGGAGCAGGCTGCGCGAGAGAACGCCGCAGCGGCAGCAGCAGCAGCAGCGAGAGGCGCGAGCCCGATGCAAGCGAGTGAGTGCGGTATGGCGCAGGAAGCTGGCCCGCGAGATGCTGAGCAGGAAGCAGGCAGGGCAGAGCAGATGAGGGTGGGTGGAGAGACCAGCTGGGCGGCTCCGGAACGGCGGCTGCTGCATCTCGCGCCTTACGCGCATCCCGCCCTCCGCACGCGTGCATCGCGGCGGCGGGCGGGCAGCAGGAACGCAACGGACGCGCTTCTGGGCCTGATTGCTCACTTTGCGACTCTTTGTGGCACACAGTCACTCTGTCTGACCTTCCGGAACCCCTCAATTCGCACTTTGGGTGCCGGACCCGGTGTGGACGCGGCCTGATGCTTCCCAGACAGCAGGGAGAGAGAGGCTCTCGTCCGCCGCCTCGTGCTCGCTCTGGCGGCGCCGGCCCCTCCGCGCCGCGCCGCTTCTGCCAGCACCACCAGAGCGGCAGCACCTCGCTTCGCTTGCGAGCGCAATCGCATGAGACGTGCGGCAAGGCGCAAGCCTGCATTACATCTCGGCGAGCCCAATCCGAAGTCAGAGCGTCGCTAGCGAGGAGCGGAGTTGGGCGGCTGCACGCTTGGCTGCTGCCGCGCTGCGCTCTGCACCGCACGGCTGCATCGCTGCACCCGTGGGAAGCTCGGAGCCGCGAGGCGGTGACCGACCGTCCCCAGCCGCCGCTCGAGCATGCTCGAGACTAGAGAGCGAGCGAGCGCGAGCACACCGAGACTGGTTGGCACGACGGGCTGACACATTCGCATGCAAAGAGGTGGTATTGATGGGGACGCGCCGCCGCCGAAGCGGCAGCTCACTCTACTGCGCCGTGGCGCCGGGTCGCTCGACCTCCGAGCCGTCGAGCAGCGGCAGGCCGAGGCCGACCGTAGGCGTCGACTGGCCTGCACGCAGCGAGCTGCCGGGCGAGGCATGCTCTGCGGTGCGCGGAAGCGCTCGCGAGGCATCGGCGCCGGCGTACGGTACCGCAGCGCGTGCGGGCGTCTGCTGCACGGGCGTCGCGAGCGACTCGTCGGCGCCGTCGTCGGTGTCGCTGCCTGCGTCGGCGTCGCTGGCACGCAGCGCATGGCCAGAGCTGTAGCTTCGCACGGGCGGAGGGCCTTGGAGCTGAGCCGCACGCATGCTTCCCGGCTCTGCCTCCTCGTCGTCATCCGACGGATCGCTGAGGCCGAGATCGATGGCGCCGCCCTGGATCTGCTCCGACAAGGTCTTGCCGTTGTGTTCTGGCTCTTGCGGCGGCGGCGAGGCCAGCGTCGGCGATCGCAGAGACGTGAGGTACTCGTCCTCGCTCAGCATGGGCTGGGAGCGCGAGGCGAAAGAGAGGGAGTTGTTCGACGCCATCGGCGGCTGATGCATGCCGAAGCCGAAGCCCGCACGCGCGCTGACCCACTCGTCGCTCTCGTCGTCCAGCGCACCAGCATTGCCCGGCGCTTGCGTGCCATGCTTGACAGCGCTGCGTGGCAGCCAGCCTCGGCGGTTCTCGCGCCCGCCAGGCTCGCCGCCACGGTACTGCTGGGTGGTGCGAGTCTCGCGCTCCGTCGTCGGTGCAGCGGAGCCTAGGCGCAGCGCCTTGAAGAGAGAGTCGATCGCTGCCTGCGCCTCGTCGGCGCTCAGCACGCTGGCTAGGACCATCGTCATCTGGAGCAGGCGAGGCGATAGGCTGTCGCTGCCCATGCCTGCGCTGATGGGTCCGGGCGTCGAGATGCTGGGTACATGTCCGACCTCCGAGGCGACAGAGACTGCCTGCCCCCTAAATGCCATGCCCTTGGGCCCCGTCTTGGCGCCAGCATAGGTCCCGCCGCCCTCAAGCTCGCGGATCGACGAGAAGAGCGTGACGAGCCGCTCGTACAGCGGCAGCACGACGCGGTCGCGGAACACGGTCAGCGCAATCGTGCGCACGTCAATCCGCTCCGTGCGCAGACCTTGAAAGGCGGACGGGACCTTGCGAGGCGTTTCCGGCTCTCCAGCTGCGAAAGAGTGCAGAGCTTGCGCGCCGCTGGAGGCACCGCCCGTCCCGCCCGCCGAGCTCGACGCGCCAGTGCTCTGTCCAACGTCCGACGAGGTCGTGAGGCTGACAAGCACCGAGTCCGTCTGCAGCGGCAGAAAGACGCCCTCGATGTACGGCAGCACCGAGCCAAAGAAGAACGTCCAGATCTCGACGAGACGGCCCACCAGGCGCAGGTCGTCATACCCGACGCTCTGAAGCTTGGCGTTGAGCGTGTACGCGCCAGTCGACACCAGGGCCGCAAGATCGGTCGAGAGTGCATCGAGGGCGCGCGCGGGACTGCGAGCGAGTGTGCGGGCGATGTGCGTTCTGCGACGCCTTGTTCAGCTCCGACGCGGGGCGTGACTGCTCACCAGACACTCACTGCACGCTCTGGTTGAGGTCCTCAATCGGGCTCTTGAGCCCCTCGCCGTTGAAGAGCGGCAGGACGCGCACGCAGACGCTCTGCCACGCGTCGGACGCAGCACCCGGCCCGGTCAGAGGGCCGTGGTGGTACGAGGTGTCGCGGCTGACAGAGCTGGAGCCTGCACTCATGCTGCTGGGCAGCGCCGCAGAGCCTGCCGATGGCGAGACCTCCGACACGCTGAAGCCAGGCCCGAACGTGACTTGCGAGCCACCCGGCGCGGGCGAGACCGTCTGTCCAGTGCTGGCGCTCGGGGGCGCAAAGCTGGATCCGCCTACGTCGCGGTCATAGTTCTCGCCGAATGCAGAGAGCATGGCTGACTGGCCGCCCGAGCGCTCGAGATCGCGCACCATGAAGCTGACGTCGTAGGCGCCTATGGCGCGCGCATTGACTTGCGCGCCGCCTGGCGTCATAGACGAGGGACCGCCTTGCGAAAGGCCCAGTGCGTCGCCGAACGAGTCGTCGCCTGAGGTTGTGGCGCCGGCAGAGACGCCAGGCGTAGGAGTGCCGAGCGCAGCAGCGGCAGCCAAAGCCTTGAGGTGGTCGATGCGGTTCTGCTCGACGATGCGCACATAGAGCGGCCGCGCAGGCGTCGAAGCGTCGGGTATAGACGCCAGCGATGAGTCGAAGTCTGGCGCAGAACTAGAGGCGGACGCCTGATCGCCGAGCGGCACGGCAAGCTCCAGCCGGGTACAGCCGGTGTTCTCGAGCCGCACGCGCGTATAGCTGGCCTTCGGGTCGGGCCACAGCGAGCTCAAAGAGGAGCCCGTGTCGTGCTGCGACATGAAAAAGCGCAGCAGCTGCGGCATACTCGGGTCAGGAAACGTGCGCACAGCACAGGGCTCTGCCTGGCTCACCTCTGCAATCGCGACGCCGTGCGCTACGACGACCACGTGCCCGCCGTCCGCCTCGCCCTCAGCGCCGCCGCGCAAGCTCTCGATGCGCGGCAGAATGTAGCGGCGAGCTGCGCTGCGCATGCGCGCGCCGACTTCCTCGAGCGACTCGCCCTGCGGGTACTTGTGCGTGCGCGAGTCGGTTGGCAATGGCGGAGTCCAGTCTAGCACAGCCCGTCAGCATGCCGCGGAGCGCAGGGGCCTCGGCTGCGAGACGCACCTGGATCTGACCATGCTCGCCCCTCAACAACGCCAAAGTACTGCTCGCGCAATGCCCGCGTGTGCACAAGCGTCGGCGCAGGCACAGTTTGATTGGCCTGTGCAGGGCGTCAGCGGCACGTCCTCAGAGGCGAGCCCTGCGCCCGGCGACCGGAGCATTCGCACACGCACCTCGACGATCTCGCCGGCCGTCTCGCGGGCGCGCTTGAGGTCGCTCGAGTAGACGGCCTGCAGCTGCTGCCACTGCAGGCCCTTGCCGAGCGCCCGCGCCTGGGCGCGCCCGAGGGCCGAGAGCGGCGCATCGCGGTGGCCCGCCAGGATGCCGTTGGCGTTGTCCTCGGACTGCGCGTGGCGCACGAGCGTGACGGTGAGGATACCGAGGCCCGGCGGCGCGGGCGCCAGCGCTGTGGAAGCCATGGCGCCGCCACGAGGGGGAGCGAGCGCGCAGCGAGAGCGTGAGGTGGAGGCAGACGCGGCGTGAGGGTCGAGGCGGTCGTGAGCTGGATGCTGCGGCGCGGCAGGCGCTGAGAGCAGTCGGTGGTCGTGAGAGGGCGTGAGGCAGTGGAGAACTGCGGCGAGGTCGTGGAGCTGAGGTGAGAGTGGAAGCTGAGCTGCGCTCCAGGGGCTCGAGGCCATCATGTCATGCACGGTCACGCAAGCGAAGCGAGCGAGAGGCCGCCGTGCCGCGCAAAGCCGCGGAAGTCAGCCCTGCACTTGGTCAAGCCTCGACGCTGGTGCTGCTCCTCGTCCACCTAACACGCAAGCCGCCGGCGTGATCGTGAGATGGCATTACGGGAGCGCAGTGAGCCTAGAGGCCGTCTCAAGAGAGAGATGGAGACATGAAGCACGTGGGAGACAGGCGTGGAGGGGGGCATGCGAACGACGCCGCGTGGTTCGTGGAGGCGTGGGGGCGGGTATCGGGTCATAAGGCAAAGGGAGAGGGACATGCGCTTCAGAAGCTCATGGCACGCATGCGAGAGCCGCCCTCGGGCACCGGGATGGGCACGGCGGGCGCATGGCCGGCAGCGGCGCGCTCGGCGGCAATGATCTTGCTCTCGCTGAGCTGCGTGCGCGCATCAAACGACTTGGGCGACTTGAACGTGTAGCCGACAAAGGCAAGCTGCTTGCGCATCTCAAGCAGGCGCTCGCCGTGGTCCTTGTCGCGCAGCATCGGATCGCGCGGCTGCTCCACGGGCGCCGGCTGGCCGTCCTTGGCCGCCTCAGCGGCGCCGGGCGCCGGCAGCGGCTCGTCCTCGATGCCCTCCTCGAAGTGCTTCGTGTCGGCGGGGTGCGAGAGTGCCGGGCGGAACGGCGCCTTCTGCGTGTGCAGCGCGCTCCAGTCGATGCCGCGGAACCAATGGTGCGCCATCAGGTCGTCGACGCCGTCGGCCAGGCCCGAGGGCGCGCTGCTCGTGCCGTTGCCGCCGGGCGGCGCAAAGCCGCTGCGCTGGCGCGAGCCCTGCAGCAGCGAGTTGGGCCGGCTGACCGACGCCGTCGTCGTGCTGCCGAGGCGGTCCTCCTTCTCGCAGATGAGGCGCGTGATGAAGTCCTGCGCCTCGCGCGAGATGCGCGGCTTGGGCGGGAAGCGCAGCGTCTGGCGCCAGTTGAGGATCTTCTGCCGCGTCAGGTGGCGCGACTTGGACACGAACGGCGGGTAGCCGTACAGCATCTCGAACACGATGACGCCGAGCGACCACCAGTCGCACGACTGGTCGTAGCCGAGGCCGCGCAGCACCTCGGGCGCCATGTAGTTGTTCGTGCCGACGACCGAGTAGGCGATCTTCTTCTTGTTCTTGTCGCGCCACGTCAGCACGTGCGTGAGCGGCGTGCCGTCGTGGTTGCGGTCGCTCATGACCTCGTTGAGCTGGCGCTCGTCGAGGCCGGCGCCCGGCAGGCCCGGTGCTGCGCCGCCGACGGCCTTGCGCGCCGCCGCCGCCCTCGCGCGGCTCGCAGCGCCCGTGCGCGAGTCCTCGAGGTCGATGCCATGCTTCTTGAGCATGTTCTTCCGCTGCTGGTCGTAGTACGCGCCGTCGTGCGCCCAGTGGAAGCTCTGACACAGGCCAAAGTCGGCCAGCTTGATGTGGCCGGCGGCCGTGAAGAGGAAGTTGTCGGGCTTGATGTCGCGGTGGATGTAGCCGAGGCGGTGCGCCTCGTTGATCGAGAGGATCATCTCGGCGACGTAGAACTTGGCAAAGTCCTCGGCGAAGATGTCTTTCTCAATGAGCAGGTTGAGCAGGTCGCCGCCGCCCATGAACTCCCTGGCGCCAGACGTCAGCGGTTGCGAGCGCGGCACACGCCTCGCAGCGCACTCACATGATCAGGTAGAGGTGGTCCACGTCCTGGAAAGAGTAGACGAGCTTCACGATCCACTTTGCGCTCGCACTGGCGCTCGCGCTCGTCATGAGATCGCGCTCGGCGCGCACGTGGCCCTCCTGGCCCTTGCGCAGCATGTCGGCCTTGCGCAGCTGCTTCATCGCAAATAACTCGCCCGTGCCGCGCTCGCGGCAGAGCGCCACAACGCCGAACGCGCCGTGGCCGATCGTCTTGAGCTTGGCGAAGCTGTTGACGTTGACGCGCGCGCGAATGTCGCGCAGGTACTCCGTCTCGTTGGCGATCCACTTGGCGCGGATCGCCTCCTTGCTTGCCTCGGGAATGCGCAGCGAGGCCAGCTCGGCCTCGAGTCCGGCGCGGCGCGTGTCGCGCGCGCGGGGCGCCTTGAGAATGCCGTAGTACAGATTCTCGAAGAAGATCTTGGCCGCTACGCTCTTCTCGACGGTCGTCAGCGAGGGGCGCAGCGCAGCGCCGGCATTGAGCGCCATGCGCTCTGGCAGCGTCTCGGCCGTCGCCTGGCGGTGCAGCACAAGGCCGCCCATTGGCACGTCTGCGTCGCGCACGACCATCGACGTAGGCCGTGCCGCCGGGTCAGCAGCGAACAGCGCGCCGATGCCTCCAGGTGCCGCGCCCGGTAGGCCCTCGATGGACTTGGGCTCCACAGCAGGCATGTATGCGAGATAGTCTGGCGCGTCCATGCCTGCCTGTGCCGGCTCCGGCGACTGAGCGACAAGCATGGTGCCGCCCGTGTTGCTGCGCGGGAATCCCGGCGCAATGGGCCGCGCTGCAGGCGACGGCGAGGCGCCTAGTCGTCGTCCGGGCGGCGAGGAGGGTGGGGTACTCAGCTCAGCAGGGTACGGCGCGTCCTGCGCCTCGCCGTCGGAGCCGCGCTGCTCCTCGGCGATGCCATTGAACGCCTGGCGCGCCTCGAGAGGGCTGTTGCCGCTGCCGTGACCGATCGTGGCCGTCGTTGTCGTGCCGATGGTCAGCTGCGAGACCGTCTGGCTGAGGCTGGGCGCGCCATTGACGATGTGCAGCTGCCGCGGCTGCTCTTGGATGATCGAGTCCTGGTGCATCGCCGCCTGCACCTGCGCCACCGCCTCGGCCTGGTCGCGGATCGCTTGCTGCCGCATGGCGGTCTTGATCGGGCCGATCCAGGCGGGATCTATGGGGCAGGTCAGCGACGCGCGTGTGCTTGGCGCAGAGTCTGCAGCTCACCAGCAATCTTGCCGACGCCATCTCGGCCCCAGCGGCGCAGGATCACCTCGGCCTGCTCGGCATCGCTCGCGTGTGCGGCGTGGACAAACGTGCCGGCCTTAGGCGCGCTGATCATGTCGACGCTGATGCGCTTCTTGGCCGCGCGTGTCACGGGCTGGTCCCAGCTGCCGCTCGGCGTCGCCTGCGCGGTAGCGTAGGACGACTGCGAGGGCGCCGCGCCCTGGCCGGGCGAGCTGCGCGCTGGAGGCGCAAACGGATCCCCAGGGGCGTCGCGGTTCACTGCCTTGCGCAGGCCGCCAGTAGCGCGCGACAGTGTCGCCTTGATGCGCGACGGAGACGAGGGCGCCGCAGTGTTCACGCGAGCAGGTGCCGGACCGGGCGCCGGCGAGTTGTTGACTAGCGAGAGGATGTCGAAGAAGCCCTTGTGCTGCAGGAGATGCGCGAGTCAGCGCTGATGCGGGCGCCCAGCATCTCTCCATCAGGCCTGCGACTCACCATGAAGGCACTGCCGGCGCGCGAGTCCTCAAAGGCGCCGGGCGGGCTGTAGTACGCCGGCTCGGGCGAGCGGGCGTAGCCCTGCTGGCTGTCGTGGCTCATGTAGGCGTGCTGTTGCTGCTGCTGCGGCGGCGGGCGCGCGTATGCGAGTGGCGCCGGCGACGTGACGCTGCGGTGCGGCTGCGAGGCGTAGGCGTACTGCGGCTGCGAGGCGTACGGCTGGTAGGCGCCGGCGGCCGAGTGCGGCTGCTGCTGCTGCTGGCTGTTGAAGCGCGCCGAGGGGCTCTGCGGCGGCTTGCTGGCGGCGGGCGGCGAGCTGGGCTGGCCGTAGCCGAGGGGAGCGCGGATGCGTTGCGGCGGCGGTGCGATGTAGGACGGGCGCATGCGCTCCTCGGCCTCGTACCAGGCGTCGTGGCTCGGCGGCACGGGCAGCGGGCGGGCCCCAGCTGGGCGGGCCATGGGATGCGGCGGCGGGCGCGGAGGTGGGAGAGCGGAGGATGGAGGTGAGTGCGGCGGAGCAGGCGGAGGCGCGGCGGAGGCGCGGCGGCGTGCGCCCGTTGTGTGCTGCCCGGCGGACGTTGGCGGCGGGCGCAGCGCAGCGGCGGTGCGAGCGCAGATGAGGCGGCGGCGGCACGTGGAGGAGCGCGGCGCCCAGACAGAGGCGGCGACCTCGCAGCTGCGGATGGCAGTCGTACGCTGCAGATGAGAGCCTTTGAGGAGCCGAGGAGCCGCGGCCGCACACGAAGACGTCGACGGAGGCCGGAGAGGGAGATGGCGGTGGAGAGAAAGGAGGTGCGCGGGGCGCGGCGAGGGGCACAAGCCCGGCGTGGCGCGCGCGCGGCCGGCTCCTGAGCGCGCCGCTGGTCTCGCTCTCGGGGCATCCGCCGGCTGCAGAGCGCGGCGCTCTTGCGGCCGGGACCCACACCGCCCTTTTCTCCGTCCGTCCAGCTGCACTTCTTGCCTCGACGCAGCCGGCGCTGCCCCAACCGAAGCGACTCGCGGCAGGCTGCGGTTGCGGTTGCGGGGGCGTGCCGAGGCCGAGGTGTGCTTCTCCACGCGCGCCGTGCGCACGGGTCCCACGCTGACAGCCAGGCACGGGAGCAGTGTGCCGCGCGTGCCGGCGCGCCCCTGAGCGGGCGGAGCTGCAGCGAAAGTGGCACGGCGCGCACAAAGACACTGGCGGCGCGCCTGCCCCCGCCTAGCGCGCCGGCGCTCCCGCCGTGCCGCCGCCCAGCAGCCTCACCTGCACCTGAGATCACGTGTGGCCCCCCAGAGCCAGAGCCATGGCCGCTCCTCGCTGCCGCAGCAGCTCACTGTCAGTCTCTCGTCTCGTGATCACCACAGCTTTCTCATCGGGCTTCTCGAGGACGGTGGCACCGTCTCGCTCAGACAGGCACTTCAGTGCACGGGCTGTCATCCGGTCGGCGGTGACGAGGGTCTAAAGTATATGCAACCAAGGCGGACAAGCGTGGAGGATGAACAAGGGTGACACGACGCGGCGAAGCGATCAGGAGCTGGCTGGGATGAGGCGCCCAGTTATTGTTCAGCGGGTGAAGTAGACGGCCTGGCAGAGCGTCAGGCTGTTAAAGACGGCGCGGTGCTCGGCGCTCGGCACCTGCGCCACGACGACGGCGTCGAAGGTGCAGTCGAGCCAGCTGAGCGCCTCACCAGACGGGTGCGCAAGCACAAGCACAAGCAGTCGGCGCTGCCGACTCACTCCGCTCCTGGTACGTCCCGTCGCCGTGTAGGGAGTCGCCTCCGCACTGACGATGCCTTCAGTCGTTGCGACACAGGTCAATGAGAAGCAGATCTAAGAGCGCTGCGAGACATAGCTCTTGCCTCTGCAGCTGAGCCTCGGCGGCAGCCTCCGGGCTGTGGCGAGGCTCCACCACACTCCTTCCTGCCGTGGACCCATGTACACTCCTGCTGCGCGCGGTTTTCCTCCTTGTCACGCCCGCTATCTGTCTCTCTTTCGCAACTCGTCACCTTCGATGACCATCACCTCTCAATCCATCGCTCCTGCGCGCACACCGTTGGCGGAGGCGGAACGTCGAAGCGGCGCACGGTCTACATTTGCAATTGCAGAACGCGACGCCTCTGCTTGACTTCTTTTTGCTCGTCTCGTCGGCCACAGAGCCCCCTTGTTCCCTCACAGCTCCTCGCGCACGCGGCTGGCAACGGAGCTGGCCGCGCTACGGGCCTGGTCCACAACGCCCGTGCTGGCCGCTGCCGGCTGCACGAACGAGCTGATGCTGCTCGCGGCCTCGGCCGCAGCGCTGTACACGCTCTGCACGGCGCCCTCGGGCTCCACCGAGATACCCGCTGCGACCTTCTCTGAGCGCGTCGCCGAGCTGAACGACGAGGAGAGACTCGAGGCGCTCGATGCGACCGCAGCAGCGGCAGCCGAGACAGCGCTCGACGCGCTCGACAGCGGCGAGTCGCCGACGGCAGATGCAGCTGCCTTTGATGCCGAGGAGAGCGACGACTGCGCCTCCTTCGAAGCGGAAGAGGCGGACGCGGCAGCGCGCTTGGATGCGCTCGAGGCGGCGCTCGAGGCACTGGACAGCGGCGAGCTGCCGGCAGCGGATGCTGCGGCCTTGTACGCCGACGAGTACGAGGCTGCGGCGGCCTTCGCGAGCGAGGAAGACGAGGCGGACGCGACGCTGCTGGCCGAGCTGATCGAGGAGGCAGCGACCTTGGCCAGCGAGGACGACGAGGCCGATGCGACGCTGCTGGCCGAGCTTGCAGACGAGCCAGCGACCTTGCTGACCGAGCTGGCCGAGGCGGACGCGACGCTGCTGGCCGAGCTGATCGAGGCGGCAGCCACGGAGCTGAGCGAGCTAGCAAGCGAGCTAGCGGAGCTCACCACGCCACCCTGCGTGCCGGCGACTGCCGCCGTGGCACGTGATGCAGCCGACGAGATCCACTCGGCCGCATTGGTCGGCTCGACGTCCACGCCGGCAGCCGAGGCCACGCTGCGGCTGGCCTCGCGCGCCACAGATGCCGCACTGTCGGCGTACGGCGACGCGGCGTCGGCCACCTTCGCCGCGCCAGCAGCAGCGGCCTTGCCGATGTGGTTGTAGTCCTCCCGCGGTGCGTGACGGCCGGGCAACTTCGAGTCGGCGTAGGCTCCGCCGCCGACAGCAGAGTAGACGGCCTGCGCGGCATCTGCGACACGCTCACGGCCGGCCTCGAGGTACTCGCCAGGCGTCTCGGGCGACGGCGAGTAACCCGCAGCGGAGGCGACGGAGCGCGTAGCCTGGCGCAGGGCAGACGAGGCTGCGCTGCCCACGTTGCCACCTGCGACGTCGGAGTAGACGGAGGCCGCACTGGCACTGGCGTCGGAGTAGACATTGCCCGCTGCGTCGTACACACGCTGCGCGACGGGCGTCGTGGCAGCGCCAGCGAGGCTCGAGGCGGCAGAGGCAGCAGACTCGTAGGCCGAGCCGACACTCGACGTCGCAGCCTCAAAGTAGCCCGTCGTGCTGGGCTTGAGGTAAGAAGACGAAGCATCGGCGGCGGACGAGGCCAGCTCCTCGTAGATAGACCCAACGCTCGACGTTGCCGCCTCGAAGTACCCCGTGGTGCTCGGCTTCAGGTAGCTCGAAGACGCGTCGGCTGCAGCGGACGCCACGCTCTCGTAGACCGAGCCGACGCTGGAGGTGGCGGCCTCGAAATAGCCTGTAGTGCTTGCCGAGAGGTACGACGATGAGGCGCTCGACGCAGCAGACGCCAGGCTCTCGTAGACGGATCCGACGCTCGATGTCGCGGCCTGGAATGCGCCGGTGGTGCTCGGCTGCACGGCAGCTACGACGGACGAGTACACGTTGCCAGCACCCGACGCCGCAGCGCCGTATGCGCTCTCAATGTGCTCGCGCGCGCCCTCCGGTGAGACGGACACGCCAGCAGCCGACGCGGCGCTGCGCGCACTCGAGCGCGCCTGTCCTGCGGCACTGGCTGCACCCGAGGTGGCAGCACCGGCTGCACTGCTCGCCTGCGAGGCGACACGAGCGAGGATGCCCTGGTCGCTCGGCGCGAGGCCGAGGCGAGCACGAGCGGCGGCAGCAGCGCCAAGCATGGCAGCCGCGGCACCCTCAGTGAGCTGCTGTGCCACGTTCTGCACGTTGTCCGTGGCCTCGCCCACCGTGCGGCGCACGCCCTCGCCGCGCAGCTGCAGCGAGCCGCTGCGCGCGTACGACGCAAGCTCCGAGTCGGCGGCAGAGTAGAGCTTGGCCGTCGACTTGCGCAGCTCGGCGATGCGCGGCTCGAGCTTCGGCTCCTTGGCCAGGTCCGTGGCGCCGATGCCCGGGCGCACCGACTTCTGGCCCAGGCGCAACTTCTCGCACTCATCGCCGAACATCTCGGCGCGCACCTTGAGGCCCTTGTCCCAGCCGCTCCACTCCTCCTCTGTGGCCTCGAACTTGGCGCGCTTCATGGCCTGCGCGTACGCACGGCCTGCCTCATCGGCAAAGCGTCCGACCTCGGCCGTGCCCGCGGCAATCGCGGCGCGCTCGTCGGAGTCGAGCTCGTCCTGGTAGCTCTGCAGCTGAGCCTCGAGTGCCGCGTGGCTCTGAGACAGGCGCGTGCGCTGCGCCTGCGTCTGTGCGTTGCCGCTCTCAATGCGCTCCGCCAGTGTGGCGGAGCTGCTGTCGACAGAGAGCTTCTTGTAGGTGCGGTCCAGGCGCGCGAGGGCGCTCGCCACCTCGTCGTCGACGAAGCTCTCGGTCAGGGTGGCGAAGCGGTCCGGCAGATCGGCGAGGCGGCGGTTCCGCAGCTCGGCCACGCGCTCGGTGACTAGGCGGTACTCCTGCTCGATGAGCTTGAGCATGCCGGTCTCCCAGGCCTCCAGCTCCGTCTTGACTGTCTCCTGCTCCGCCGCAAGCTCGGCATCGAGGGCCGCAGCCTGCACCGGGTCCTCGTGCGAAGGCACCTTGCCCGTCACGGCGTCACGAGCCTTGTTCAGGCGGTCGATGATGGAGGGGTCATCCTGTGCGCGCCGAGCTGAGGCCTGCTGAGCGAGCCGAGAAGCCTCCTGCATCAGCCCCATCTCTTTGATCCCATCATGCGCGCAGCACAAGCACTCACGGCTTCCTTGACAGCCTCCTTTGCCTTGCTCTCGCCGTGCTGGCGCGCCTCGTCGGAGCTCGTCTTGGCCTTGCTGATGGCGTCGTTGCTCACAGCGCGCGCCTTGCGGTTGAAGAGATAGGCGAGCACACGGTCGGCCTGCGGCTGCACATAGAGACTGTAGCCACGGCGCGCTGCCGGGTCGACGTGCTGCCGGTGGAAGCGGTGCGCCGCCTTGGCGCTGGTGATCAGGCGCGGCTGCACCTGCTTGTTGTACAAGTGATACGCCTGTTGCGTCAGGCCGAGCGACAGAGCGCCGGCCTCGGTGAGATACGGGTGGACGTCGCGGGAGTAGATGTCGCGATAAGGCTTGACTGCCTTGCTCGCGGCTGCACGTGTCGCCCGTCAGCTTCGGATGCGCCGAGCAATGCGAGCGCGCCACTCACTGTCGAGGTGCGGCTGCACCGACTTGCGGTAGTGCGTGCGCGCGGTCTTCACGTGCGGGTCAACGTACTTGCGGCCCTGCTTCAGCGCCTGCTTGCGCAGCGGCTCGCCGTGCTTGCGCCACAGCTGCGCACCCCGGCGCTGCGCCGAGCGCACGTAGGGACGTGCCACGCGCGTCGCAGTGCGCACATACGGCGCCACGGGTGCCGTGTAGGGCTGCAGGTGCATCTCGACGTCGCGCCAGATGGCGGCGGCGTGCGGGCCGAGCGTCGCCTTGCCCTGGGCCAGCGTGCGGCAGACCTGCCGCGAGTCCCGGGGGTTGTAGTCAAAGGCGAAGGGCGTCGAGCTGCAGTGCCAGAGCGCGGCGATGAGCTGCGAGGCGGGTGTCAGTACTTGGACGTCTTCGCGTTGCGCCTGACAGCGGCTTACCGTGTAGAAGACGCCGACGCGCACGAGCAGGGCAAAGAAGAGGCCCTTCCATGTCGAGCGCTTGCGGGCCTGAGAGCACCGAGCACGTCAGCGATGCGGCCTGCTGCGCAGCCGGCGCGCGACTCACGGCCTGGGCCTCGTTGCTGCGGCGCAGGAGCGTCTGTGCCTGCGCGGGCGTGCCGGTGGCCGCGCTGGGGACGGGCGACGGCGCTGCTGCCCGCTTCTTCGGGGCCATGCTGCGGACCTGGCGGTGCGAAGGGTGGGGATGGTGGTGGTGCGGTGCAGAAGCTCGCTGCATCGCTGCGACCGCAGCCGCACTCTACTCGACTGCAGCGCGCGTGATCGCCAGCAGGGTGCGCGCCAGCGCAGCACGATGACGCAGCCAGCACATACGGCGCGCTTCCGCCGGCGCGCCGCGTGCCCCGAGTCCCGCGCGGCGCCGTGTCCTCGCCTCGGAGGCCTTGCTTCCTGCTTCACGACCCAGCCCACGACCATGCAGCTCGCAACACACTCTTCTTCTCTCAGCAAGCATGTACGCAGAACGAAGTGCGAGCCACCGATCCTGTGAGGTATAGCTGCTGCTGCATTCTGCCGGCCTGGGCTGCCCTCGCCGCGGCGGCATGCGAGTTTGCGAGTGAATCGATGTCTGGCCTCAACATGCTCGTCCACACCTGAGGACTTGGAGGCTCTGAACCACGGAAGCCCTCTCTGTATCATTTGCATGGATGTGTTCGACATTGTCTATAGTAAGGAAGTCACCTGACTCGCTTGCAGAGCAAGGACAGAGCCGGCCTGTGCGGCGGCGATGCCTCACTGCTGCTGTCTCTCGCGCGAGACCCGTGTCAGCGGTCGCCTGCCTCGAGGCGATCGACTTGATCTCTGATGTCGGCCTCCGCTCGATCTCTGCACGCTCATCAGCGACGGAGAGCCTCCGACGCTGCTGCGCGTGGCAGCGAAGTCTGTGCACGCCGACGCCGACGAGCTGCCTCGTCCCTCGAGACCTGCTGCAGGCTGACCAAGCACAGACCTCAGCGGCAACGGCTATCTGCAGCGGTGACACCTCTTGTTCGACGTTTCGCTTTCTTCCTTATGCTTGAGCGAGGACTCTCTTGCTCCGCAAGCGTCACGGCCGATACGCAGTCGCCTGATGTTCATGCTTCTCGTCACATTTGAGCAGCGACGCAAAAGGAAGGCATCGAGAGCCAAACGAGGCGCGCATTGCGAGCTTCCTGGCCGGTGGCTGAGGCAATGTGCGCAGAGGCTCGGTCTGCCGAGCGTGACATGTCCAGGTGACATGCCACATACTGCAGCGGCGGAGGAGCGGATCGAGCGCGAAGAGCGCCGCCTGCTGGCAGGCGAGCCGACGTGAGGCCCCGGGTTGCCGTGCGGACGCAAGTCGAGCCGGCCTCCGACGTCGAGCGAGCCGCGCACTACACCGCTGCGCAGATGCTGACCCGGTGCTGTGCTACCCCGGCTCAGCCACATTGTGGTGCTCGCCAGCACTGCCGGTGTGAGCTGTCGTGTTGAGCCTCGAGGCCGGCGAGACGGCCGCGCCACGCAGCGTGCGACAGCGAGGGCGAGTGCGAGGCCGCCAGGCGTGATCGCCTAGCGCTGCACGCCAGATGCTGTGGGAAAATGCGCCGTCGCCCAGCATCGGACCCTGCGGCGACGGCGGGCAGCAGCGCCGAGCGGCCCACTCTCGGGCGGTGCTGTGCGCTCCGCGGATGCACGCGCCGGCGTTCGCCGCTGACTCCGCTCTGCGGCGCGCATGCCATGTCTGCCGCTGCGGCGGCTGCGGCGGATGCGACGCTGGGATGCTGTCGCAGGGTGCAGGTGATGGCGTCGGGTGCGGCGCTGCGCTGCCAGAGGAGCAGCGCCCGGCAGCAGTGCAGGCGGGAGGGCATTTCCGGGCGACGCGCGCCTCGCGGCCGCCACACCTCCGCGCTGCGCCGCGCGTGCGCGTGCGTTCTGCACCCGAAGTGCCGCCGGCGTCGGGGCCGCCCTCGGGTCCGCTGGGCTGCTGCCGGGCGCCGCTTCGTGGTACGTTCCTGCGGCGGAAGCGCGCCGGCGCTAGAATCGCGCGCATGAGGGGCCAAGGAGGTGCAGCAGGCAGCGTCGCAGCCGTCGGCAGCCGAGGATGCTGCCGCAGCATCAGGCTCCTCTGACGCCGATGCTGCAGCTGCCGTGCGGCGAGTGTATGCCGGCATAACGCACCCTGTCCGCCCTCGACGCCGCAGCACCACCCCTCGACGTGCTCCGTCCATGGCTCAGCAGCTGCCGAGGGTGGCGCCGGCCGCTGTATGCTGCGTCCGCATCTCCGCCCGATGGCCGCAGCGGGAGCGCCGCTCGGAGCCAGCGCCGGCGGCACCGCACCTGCGCCCCGGCGTACTGTGGGAGCAGCACGGTGGAACGTCGACCCCCCTTTGTCCGAGCGTGGCACTCTCGAAGGCGGGCATTGGCCCGAGCGACGACGGTGGTGCATCGGACGGCGCTGCACCCACGCATCTGCATGCCGCCGTGCAAGCCATCTCCGAGCCGCAGGCGCCTCGACGCACGCCTCCGAGTTGGAGGCCTGCCGCGCCATTGTGACGCCCTCGTCCGGCCCTGTCGTCGTGTCGGCGCCCATCTCGATGCGCCGGCGATGTGCGTTCCGCCGCGCAGTGGAGCAATGGCCGGCGTCTGCTCCGACTCGGGCCCCTCAGCTGCGCCATGTCGTCTCCAGCTAGATGCCACTCCAGCCTTGCTCCCTGCCACTCTTCCTCGACGTTGCTGTCCCGCGGAAGATAGGCTCCAGCACGCGGCGCCGCAACGCTGGAATGGCCGATGCGCCGGGCGCACGACTTGCTGCAAGACCGGTGCTCAGGCAGCGCCGCAGACGCATGTTGGACATTCTCTACCGCTGCACCCACCGTGCGAGCAGCGGGCGTACCTCCTCCAGCCTGGTACGGCGCCGCCTCGGAATGCACCACGAGGCTCGCGGGGCCTCGGAGCGCTGTAGACAACACGCGATACCGACGCAGCGGCCTGGCCCAGCTTTTGCTCGTCGAGGCTATAAGAGCGTGGCGCTCTGAGGCTCCATCCTCACTCACCATCTCCTCCCCTCTCTCCTCCTCTCCCAGGCCGACATGAAGCTCGTCCAGTCGACCCTCCTCGCCGTCGTCGTGCTCGCACTCAGCGTGCGGGCCGAGTCCGAGGCCGAGATGCGCGCCAAGGCGCCCGCCCGCTACACCAAGTTCTGCGCCGAGTACAAGACGGCCTGCATGGCCGTCGCGACCGAGGACACGGCCAAGGACAACAAGGCCGAGGACGTCAAGTACACGTGCTCCAAGACGTTTGGCAAGCCCAGCACCAAGTACCGCCTCGCCTGCTCCGCCAACGGCGTCTCGTACCAGGAGGCGGCGCTCAAGCGCGTCGGCCTCGGCGCCGCATCCACCACCACTGCTGCTGCGTGAGTGCCGAGGATGCATGACGCCGATCTTTGCGCTGACGCCTCTGCAGCTCCACCATGACGACCATCACCCTGACGACGTCGACGTCGACGTCGACATCGACGACTGTTGCAACCAGCACGGTGTACGACGACCCGACGCGCCGCAGCTTCAACGAGGAGGGCGCGGCGGACTACATCGTCGGCCGCTCCGAGGGCGCCGAGCGCCGCGACCTCAAGACGTTCTGCGCCGCCTACGTGGCGTCGTGCAAGACGGCCTGCCGCGCCGCCGGCTCCAAGAGCAGCGTGCGCACGTGCGAGGCACGCAACGAGCTCAAGGGCCAGTACTCGCTCAACTGCCGCTGCGCCAACAAGAACATCCGCACGCAGACGGCGCTGATCAGCATGGCAAAGGAGATGAACCTCGTCGAGGTGCCCGGCCCAACGGTCACCGCCACCTCGACCTCCGTCATCGCCGAGGTCACGGCCACGGCGACGGAGACGACGACGGTCGTGCACGTGCCGCGCCCGGCCATCAAGAACACGGACTATTGTGCCGACGGCGCGTGCGACTGCGTGCGTGGCTCGGGCAGTGTCACCTGCAAGTGGCGCCTCGTCGCTCCGGGCATCGGCGGCCTGGCCAGCTCGTACAAGGCGCCGTGCAACGGCAAGATGCAGGTCGACATGATCGGCGGCGGTGCCGGCGCTACCAGGTTCCAGGGCTACTTCTCGTCTGGCGCAGTCATCTCGCGCACCTTCCAGGAGGTGGTGGAGGGCAGCGAGTACACCATTCAGCTCGGCGGCACGGGCCAGAGCCAGTACTACAACGGCGCCCCGACCGGCGGCTGGCCGAACGGCGGCGACGGCGCCACCGGTGGCTCGGGCGCAGACCTCGACACTGCCGGCGGCGGCGGCTCCACTGAGCTGCAGACGAAGGACAAGAACGGCATCATCGAGCGCGTCATGGTCGCCGGCGGCGGCGGCGGCAACGCCGGCAAGCAGAACGGCGGCACCGAGTCGACGTGGTACGGCAAGCTGCAGGACGGCGCCCACGAGACCGAGACGCAGAACGGCGGCACGGGCACCAACGGCGGCGGCGGTGGCGGCGGCGGCCTGATCGGCGGCGTCGGCGGCGACGGCACGGGCGGCTACGCCGGCTCGAGCACCGACACGGTGTCGGACAAGCGGCCGCCGTTCACGCTGGGCCAGATGGACATCACCTACACCTGCGCGATGGCCTGAGCCGTGGCCCCTCCCTCCTCCTCATTCCCTCCACTCATACCACCCTCCCTCATGCGGGCTCTCCCGCACACCCACCTGTCTCTTCTACTCACCTCACTCACGGCCGCGCGCCGCCTGCCGCTCCGTCACTGCACACAGTACCCTCGCGCCGCGACGATATCCATTCTATCACCAGTGCTCCCTGTCTCGCGTGCGTCTGGCCGTGTGCCGCGTCTTGCCGGTGGAGAAGCGTGTGGCGCGGCCGAGCTGATGGGAGCGAGAGAGAAGCAGAAGCGGCGGGGTGGCGTAGCGGGTGGCAGCGTCACGTTCCCACGCCCTGGCGCGTGCGACTGGGCGCATTGCCGCTGATGCGGCAACTTGGGCGCCTGGAGCGCGCCCGGCTCCGGCAGCGGCTGGGCCGGACGCGGGGTCGAGAGCGGCCGTGTCACTTTCAGGGGTGCGCCTCTCTCTCCTCCTCCACCATCCCACCCACTCATACTGCCGCACGCCATGTCCTTTCCGCGCCCATACAGCGGCTTCAGTGCCCAGCTACACCTCCTCGTGCTCGAGGCGCCCGGCGTGCTGCGCGTCTCCTTCAACCGCAAGCCCGTCAACTCGTGGATTGCCGAGTGCGTCGTGGCGCGCGGTGCGAGTGCAGTGCGAGCATCCGCGGCTGACGCAGGCACGCCCGCAGCATGTGGCAGGAGCTCGCCGCCATCTTCCGGCACATCCAGACGGACCCCGAGGTGGGCGCCGTCGTGCTCAGCGGCGAGGGCCGCTGCTTCACTGCCGGGCTGGACTGTGCGTCTCTGCCGCCTCGGTGCCGTCGTGCCTAGCTCACGCTGCTCGCAGTGACGGCCGCGGGCATCGCCGCCGCGACTGAAGGCGAGACGGACGTGGCGCGCAAGGCATACAAGATGCACGCGTGGCTGCGCGACCTGCAGGACTGCCTCACCGCCATGGAGGACTGCGACCGGCCCATCGTCGCGGCCGTGCACAGCATCGCCTACGGCCTGGCGGTGGACCTGCTGTGCTGCGTCGACGTGCGCTTTGCCGAGGAGGGCGCGCGCTTCTGCATCAAGGTGCGTCTCTCTCAGCACCTGCTGCCTGGCCGAAGCTGACGCGCCAGCGAGCAGGAGGTCGATGCTGGCCTGGCGGCCGACGTCGGCACACTGCAGCGCTTCCCAAAGGTCGTCGGCAACGACAGCGTGGCGCGTGAGCTGTGCTACACGTGCCGCGAGTTCGACGCCGAGGAGGCGCTGCGCATCGGCTTCCTGAGCCGGGTTGTCAAGGGCGGCCGGGACGGCGTGCTTGGTGAGTGCTCTCGCCGATCTCGGCGGGCCCAAAAAGCGGCTGACCCTCGCTTGTCAGCGGCGGCAATTGAGAGCGCGGCGATGATGGCCACCAAGGCGCCGATTGCGCTGCGGAGTACCAAGCGGCTGCTGCTGCATGCGCGCGACCACAGCGTCGACGAGGGCCTCAAGTACACGGCTGTGTGGAACGCGGCCATGCTGCAGAGCGAGGACATTCCCGTCGCGGTGAGTCTGCTAGCTTGGGCCTCGTGCCGCTCCGAGATGGCCGCTGATGGCTGCTTGCGCGAATCGTAGATGCTCGCAGTCATGCAGAAGCAGACACCGACGTTCGCCAAGCTCTAGATCATCAGGTGAGGCAAGGAGAGGGCGTAAGGAGGCAATATCAGTCATCAGCGACCAGGCTTGCGACGACTTAGTCAGGCGCACGCAGAGAGTGCAAAGAGCGTGGTCTCATTGTCGATGAGGCAGAAAGGGTGGTATACGAAAGGAATGTGGTGGCAGAGGCAACGATGTGCGGCCTCAGCGCATCGGGCGTCCGAGGCGCTGCGCATCCATCTCGCCCGCCTCGCGCCGGCCCAGGTCGACATCGAAGCCCAGGCCGCGGACGTCGTCGTGCGCTTCTCGCCGAGCGTCGCTGCGCACGGGCCGGATGCTGTGCTCCTGCATGCTGGCACCTGCGAAAGCGTTGCTTGGCGCGGTGAAGGCGTACGTCTGGCGCGCAGGGCTCTTGGGCGGCAGCGCCGGGCGGTCGAAGAGTGACGCGGCCGCGAGCGTCGTGCGCGCCATGATGTTGCGCGGATGGAAGGCTGAGCGTGGCGTAGCGGCCGGCTGCTCGGGACGCTGCAGGTCGATGGACGCAAAGCTCTTCTCGCCGCCTTGTCCTCCGGCTGGAGGTGCCAGCGAAGCAGCTGAGCGCGCTGCGTCGGCGGCGGTGAGAGCGCCCATGATGCTGATGGCGTTCCGGCGCACATGCGTCATGTCGAGGCGGTAGGCGCGCGGCGTCAGGCCCTTGCCGAACGTCGAGTTGACGTGGTTGGAGCAGAGCAGCGAGGCGGCAATGCAGCCGAGATGCAGGAAGACGACGGAGAAGATGGCGCTGTACAGCCGCCGCAGCGCCAGGCGCTCGTAGCGGAACAGCTTGCCCTTGCATCCCGGCAGCGAGGTGCGCGGATAGCAGGTGCGAGAGAATGTGGCTTGGTCTGGGGCGCCAAGATCAGCAGAGGTACGGAGCGCCATGGAAGGACTGCAACTTACGTAGCGGCGTGTAGAAGCCACAGCAGTGCAGCTGAGGAGCGATACGGTCAGAAGCATGCCGGGCAGGCTCGCTGCGACACTCACATTGTTCTGTATCCGCAGACGATCAAGGTCGTCGAAGTAGCGACTCCACGCCATGTTGAGCTTGCGGTCCAGACGCAGGTTCTCGCGCTTGTAGCTCGAGTAGCCAACGACGAGCAGGCTGACGAGCGTCGGCCATAGCAAGAAGGCGTACAGCGAGAGAATGGGCCGGCTGTTCAGGATCGTGCCGCAGAGCCCGACCACGGCGGTAAGCAGACAGAGGAACGATGCCAGTGTGAGGACTGGTAGAGCTGGGTCAGTCAAAGTGACACGCTGCGCAGAGAGACAGACGCACAGATCAGGATGTCTGTGTCCACGACAGCAGAGACGTCGGCGCGCTCCCACGAGCGCGACCATGTCAACAACGAGCAGATGAGGCCGATGGTGCCATAGATGAACAGCTGCGAGGGCTCGCCAGGTCAGCCAGGAGTTGGCCCAGCTGTGCGCGCCTTCACTCACCACGATGACGCTGATAAACAGCACCCACTTGAACGTGTTCCACCGCGCCTTCCTCTCCGTCTCCTGGCAGAGCGGCTGTCCGACGCCCTCCTTCTCCGGCCGCAGCGTGGAGACAAAGCTGGCGTCGTCCTCGATCTCGACCTCCTCGCGCTTGAGCGCCAGGAAGCGCAGGCCGTTGCGCGTCTCGGCGAGCGACGTGCGGCTCTTGCGGCGCGAGTGTGGCTTGTGGCCCCAGTCATCTTCGTCCTCTGACGCCGCATCGTAGCTCAGCGTCGGGATCGTCGTGCCAGCGTCCTTCTCCTTCTCGCCGAAGCTCCACATCGAGCCGCGTCTCCCTCCTTGTGTCGAGGCAGAGGGCGCAAGAACAGGCATCGAGAGACGTGAAGAGCGAGCACGCGACATGTGGGCGCCCTCGGGGAACTTCTGTGACCAGCGCAGCGAGGCGCCGACGTCTGCGAGGGCGCTCGAGGCGTGCGAGGGCGCCAGGAGGGAGGCGAAGGAGAGCGACGAGGGCGCGCGAGAGGGTGCCACGCTGCTCGGCACCGACAGCGCTGCACCCGCACGGCTGTCATCAGCGACCTGATGTCCGCCGACGGACGGAGGCACAGAGGCCGTGTCGAAGGCTGAGGCGGTCGAGGACTGCGGTGAGCGCGGCGAGGCGATCCAAGCCTGTGCGCGTCGGTCTTTGGACGCGGGCGGCTCGTACGGCAGAGCCTGCACATGCCACGCCTCGTCACTTGAGTCGCTTGACCGTCTCTCCTCCACTATCTTGGTGTCTGCTGCTGCTCGGCGCTGCGTGCTGACGCGGCGCGTCGGCAGGTCTTCGTACCACGAGCTCGGGTGCACGTTCTGCTCGAGGATGATGTTGCCCGACTGGATCACGCGAATCGTCTGCTCCGGCAGCTCCTCGTCTTCGTCGCCATACCCGTCCTTGTGCGACGTCTCCATGCGCCGAATCTTCTGCTCCTCGTCGGACGACGCCGAGCTCTCGCCGCTCTCGAGTGCAATGGGCGGCAGCAGGCCACTCTCGCGTGGTGCGGCTGCGCTGCGCGAGCGGAACCAGCCATCGGGCACTGCAGGTACGCTCGGTGCCGTCCAGCCGGCAGCAAGACTGCGTACACGCTCGCCAAACGCCGAGGCGCCGGCGCCGAAGGAGAGGGCGCTGGGCCGCCGCGCATTGGCACGCACGGCCTCCTCGAAGCCCGGCAGCTCGGCCAGCGGCATGACGGCCGCAACGCTGGGCTCGCGCAATCGTGCCGCCCAGTCACGGTTGCCGCTGGGCTGCGCGGGCAGCGGCGGCAGGATGCGCTCCGAGATCTCCGACGCCGAGGGCGAGAAGGTTGACGAGGCGACACGCCGGCGGATCGACCGCGGCGCCGAGTGGTGCGAGCCGGACGTGGAGCGCCCAGAGGCGGGCACGTTCTTTGCACCAGCAGAAGAGGGCGTGCTGGGCATGCGTGGCGAGGTAGAGGCGGCCTCGGAGGCCGTGACTGAGCCTCCTCGCGAGGAGGCCACGCGTCGGCGGCTGTACGACATGGCGGCAGGCGGGATGGTGGTGGTCGAGACGGCTCAGCGAGCACTGACGGCTACACAAGCGAGCGGAAGTGCAGTGCATGTTTCATGCCTAGCCCGCGCCAGAGCAGCAAGAGCGTAGACGTTGAGCAGGTGTGCGTCACGCAGAGGCGCGCGCCTGACGCCGGCCGTTGGACGCGCCAGCCGCTCAACGGCCCGCACGCTTCTCGGCGCGGCGGCGGCTCTGCGGCGCCGAGCACTGCCCGCGGCATGTATGCCTCGGCGTGCTGCCTTGAGGCTGGCCATGATCGGCGAGTGCTTGGGGCACGTGTGCAGGTGTGACGGTGTGGAGCGAAGCGAGGTGGAGCAGCGAGGAGGGCCATGGGCGTGGGCGTGTTCCCACGCGCAACGTGCTTACGTCAGCCGTTTTTGGCGGCGCCGTCCAGTGCGCGCGGCGGCCGCCTCGTGCTTCTTCCTGCCCGCCGGCGCCGCTCTTGCTCCCCCACCACACCCTCGCACCAGCCATGACGACGCTCGCCTCCACGTCGGCCGCACCTGCACCCGCGGCGCCGGCCGTGCGCCAGGTGCCCATCGTGCTGCGCACGTCGCTCGCCACGCTGCAGATCCCGCAGCAGCCGTACCTCGTGCCGCTCTCCTGGCGCCGCACGCAGCTCTCCACGCTCGTCAACCGCCTGCTGAGCCCGGGCGACGCCGCCAGCGCCGCCAGCATCCCGTTTGACTTCATCATCGACGGCGAGCTGCTGCGCGGCTCCATCGACGCCTGGCTCGCGGCGCACGGCCGCACCGAGGAGGAGACGCTCGACATCGAGTACGTGCGCAGCACGCTGCCCCCGCGCTTCGCCAGCAGCCGCGAGTGCGACGACTGGCTCAGCGACATTGACGCGCGCAGTGACGGGTGAGTGCGGCGTGTATGTTTGTGTAGAGCCTTGCACTTACCCGGCGTCCAGGCTCTTCCTCACCGCGGCGTACGACTCGACGCTGCGCCTCTTTGGCGCGACGGGCACCGAGCCGCTCCTGACGCAGCGGGTGGCCGCACCGGGCGGCCTAACGTCGGCGCGCTTCATTGGCTCTGATGCGGAGCAGCAAGTCCTCGCGACAGGCATGGACGGCACGATCCACCTGCTCTCCCTCTCCTCCACGTCCGCTGGGCCCGAACAGATGTACTCGGCCACGCACGTCGCCAGCGGCGCGGCGCACGGCGGCAGTGTGCGGGCGCCGCTGTGCAGCCTCTCCGTGCGCGGATCGCAGGCGCTGGCTGCTGGCTGGGACGGCTGCGTGTCGCTGTGGTTGCCCACGTCGCTGGCCGCACGCAGCGACGCCGACGAGAGCCGCTCGAAGAAGAAGCGGCGCGCCGAGCGCGGCGTCGCGGCGCCCGAGGGCGCACGCCTCGAGCCGCTCGCGACGCTGTGGCACGCGCCGCCCAACGCCGGCGTGCCGAGCGCAAACGCGCGCGTCGGCGGCGTGGTGTGGGGCGCAGAGGGCAAGGCGTACAGCGCAGGATGGAACGGCAGTGTGCGGGAGTGGGACGTCGATTCGCAGAGCGCCAGCAGCAGCAAGGTGCGATACGTCTGCTCACATCGCCTGCCGAGCAAGGAGCTGACAGTCGCGCGAAACAGACTTCGGACAAGGTGCTGCTCTGCCTCGACCACATGGCCGGCAGCGCGCCGGTGCTGCTCACTGGACACGTGGACCGCAGCATCGGCATCTGGGACATGCGGCTCAGTGCGTGCTTTTTCTTCCTCTCTCGCATTCCACCTGCTGACCCAAGGGCTTTCGCAGACGCAGCAGCAATCACTCTGCCTCTCGCCTCGGCACACAGCGCACCCGTCAGCGCCGTGCGTGCGCATCCGAGCAGCGCGCACCTCTTCGCCAGCGCCAGCCACGACGGCAGCGTCAAGCTTTGGGACGCGCGCTCGCCCAAGGCGGCCCTGTTCGCGCTCTCGCGCCCGCCAGCCGCGTCCGGCGAGGCAGCGGGCAAGGGCGCGGAGAAGGAGAAGGTGCTGGCGCTCGACTGGACGAGCGATGGACAGGCCATCGCCAGTGGCGGCGAGGACAAGCGGTTGACGCTGCACCGGGGCGAGGGCATCGGGCGGGAATGAGACGCCAGAGTGCCAGTCATGCAAGGATAGAAACGTCCTCGAGACAGACTTGTGTGAGCTGTTCATTAGAGGGACACGCGCTGGAAAAGGGGCCGTGGAGAGAGCAGAGAGCTGCATCGACGAGATCACTTGCGACCGCCAGCAACGGCCCTCGCTGGTGCTGTGCCCTTGGCCTTACCAGGCGCCGCCTTCTTCGACTTGCCGCGTGCCTGATCAGAGTCCAAGTCGTCAGCATGCCCGCTCCTCGCTCCTGGGAACCCGCAATGCCACTCACCGCGCGCTTCGAGACACAGTCGGCGCAATACCAGGTGCCCTGTGGCGGCTTGAGCATGCCGACGCACCCGAGATGGAACTGCAGCAGAGTGTGCAATCAGCGCAGGCCCCGGCGCACGATGGCAGCGCATGACGCCCAGCACTCACCCACTCGCGCTCGCAGTCGTCGCCGTCGCAGCCGATCATGTCGCCGTAGCTGACATTGTCGCACCAGCAGTAGCGCTTCTCGCCCTCGCCCTCGGACTCGTCCATGTCTTCGTTGGTGACGCGCGGGCGGCGCGCACGCTGCGGGCCCATCGCCGGCGTCGCATACACCGGCTCAAATCCGGGCGGCGGGCCAAGCGGCGGCGGGCGGCGCGGCTCCTCGGGCAGCGGCGTGCCGCGCACCGCCTTGGCACTCGATTGCGCCGTCGCCGCGGGCGCGGCCTTCTTCTTGGGCGGCCGCGAGGCGCTGCTGGACGCGGCGGCGGGCTCGGCGTCGGCCTTGCGCTTCTTGGGCGTCGGCGCGGCCTTGTTCGGCGGCGTCGCGGCGGGCGGCAGCGCGGCAGAGCTGCTGGCCGAGGCGCTGGTGCTGCCTGCCGCGCCGCCGGCCGACGACGTGGGACGTGCCGCCAGCCGCGGCGGCTGGCCCTTCTTGGGCTTGGCGGCGGGCGTGGGCGGCGCGAGGCCGATGGGCGTGCCGTCGGAGAGGTGGCCAGCGATGTGCGACGGCGGCGCGGCGAGGAAGGGGGCCAGCGTCGGCTGCGCCTGCAGCGTGGAGAGGAGCGAGGTGATGTAGTTGGAGTGCGAGATGATCTGCATAGAGGTCAGGGTGAGCACAGGCAGCGCGAGTCAGAGAGGGCAAGGCGGGCATCGGGCTGCCGAGAGCGGCGGTTCCGCAGGCACGCTCGAGATGTGCAGCTGTAAGAGCGCAAAATCAGAGCTACGCTGCAGTTTGCGGTGCTGTGCTGCCACGCAGGTATTCTCGCCTGGCACGAATCGTCATGCTCAGCGCTCGGGCGCTGCCATCAGGCGAGCTTCACTCGCTCTGCCACACTTGCCTCTCTCGCACCACCATGTTGCACACACTACTCACCGTCTCGGCCGTGTTGACGGCGACGCGGATCTTGTCCTCGCCGCCCATCTTGTACGCGCGCGCCTCCTCGGCGCACTCCTTGAGCGCCAGCAGGCGCTCGCCGGGCTCGACGCGCGCGTCGCGCACGGCGGCGCTGAGCTGCGCCAGGCGCGCCGTCAAGCCCGCCAGATGCGAGCCGAGCACGGCGTCGAGCTCGCGCAGGTCGCTGAAGGAGCGCGTCAGGTCGAGCGGCAGGGCATCGAGGGCGTCGGCGTAGGCGGCGAGCGTCGTGTAGAGCTGCAGCGGCGAGGGCGCGGGCGAGGCGGCGCGCGCGGCGCTGGAAGAGGGGCGTGACATGGCAGAGCAACGAGGTGTGATGTGGCCAGGCCGGCGTGAGTGTGGCGGGTGGTGGACGAGAGGCAGCAGGGCCACGATGAGGAGCCTCGGTGCGGGGCGGCGCCGCACGTGGAGCGCCGGCGGAGGCGCGCGTCGGGCGGCGTCGGCCGAGCAGCGCCTGGCCGCGCCCAGGGCGGCGCGCGCGCCTGTTGCTCGCCTGAGGGCTGCTGGCGGTCGCGTCGTGTGCAGTGCGCCCCGCATCTTCCTGACCACGACACCCCGGCCGCCCGCTCCCACACACTCCACACATGTCCGCGCGGAGCAGTCCTGCGGCAGCGCCCCGTGCGGCGCGGCGCAGCGCTGAGTCCGACGACGACGGCGAGGACCTCGTCGCCGGCGGCCGCGGCATCGTCGCCGGCAGCGTCAGCGGCAGCGCCGACAGCTCCGAGGAGGAGGACGACGACCCGGAGGAGGCGGCGCGCGTCGCCGCCGGCTTCATCGTCGACGACGAGGACGACGAGGAGCAGAGCGGCGACAGCGACGCAGAGAAGAAGCGCAAGCGGCGGAGGCGCAAGCAGAAGCGGCGGCGGCAGATGGGTGAGTCGTGCGCAGCAGGCACGTGCAGCGACGGGCGCTGACATCGCGCACAGCCGAGGATGAGGAGCTCGACGAGGACGACCTCGACCTGTTGGCCGAGAACACGGGCCAGCGGCGCCGGCGCGACGAGCGCAAGCTCAAGCGCTTCCGCCGCGGCTCGGCCACGCCCGAGCGCGGCGCCGCCGCTGCGCAGGACCTGAGCCGCATGTTCGACGATGACGACGACGAGATGCCGGCGCCGTCACGTCGCCGCGCCACGGAAGACGACGATGAGGACGACGAGGAGCTGCCGTCGGCCGCCGACGCCCTGCGGCATGCCGCCGACGCCCGCGCGCGCCGCGAGCTCGCTGCGCCGGCGCCCACGGGCTACGAGGACGAGATGGAGGACTTCATCGACGATGACGATGACTCGGACATGTCCGGCTCCGAAGTCTCGGACTCTGAGCGCGAGGCACGCCGTGCCGCCAAGCGGGCGGCGCGCAAGGCGGAGCGCGCAGCCCGCCGCGCAGAGAAGGGCAGCGGCGGTCTCGACCCGGCGCGCGCCGGCATCGACCAGGAGGCCTGGGAGGAGCTGGCGGACATCTTTGGCGACGGCGAGGACTTCGCGTGGGCGTTCAAGAAGGGCGACCGCGAGGGCGTGCCGGGCGCAGAGGATGACATGGATGAGGCCGACGACGTGCAGGAGGAGAGCAAAAAGAAGGTCGAGTTCAAGGACGTGAGTGGGCCGTGCGAGGCATTTGTGGCCCGGCGATCTTCGCTGACGCCGCGCGCAGATCTTCGAGCCGGCTGCCATTAAGGAGCGCATGCTCACCGAGGAGGACGACCGCATCAAGCGCGCCGACATTCCCGAGCGCTTCCAGCTTGCGCTGCCGGGCGAGGAGGGCCTGCAGCTGCTGGAGCGCACGCTGACAGAGCTCGAGCTCGACGAGGCGGCCAAGTGGGTGGCGCCGCGCATCTCGCTGCGCTGCCAGCGCCTCTTCCTCGCGCCCGACGGCGAGTTTACGCAGATGCTGAGCGTGTGGCAGATGTGCGTGCGCCGCGTCGTGCAGCTCGTCATCAACGAGCACCGCGACGCCATGTACCTCTTCGTGCACCACCCCGACGAGATCGAGATGCGCGGCGAGGACGCTGCGGGGCAGCGCACCGTCTACCAGCTGCTCAACCGCCGCGACCTGCAAGGGCTCGTCACTGCGTGCCTGCGCTTCAAGACGCTGCTGGCTCGGAAAGAGAGCCTGCGGGGCACGTTTGAGCGCATGAACGAGGACGACGTCGAGATGCAGAACCTCCGCAGCGACTTTGACCGCATGCTCGATGCCGCCGAGTCGACTGAGGAGGTCGGCGAGGTGTCCGACTGGCTCGCGATGGTCGCTGGTCAGCGCATGCGCGACGTGCAGGCTCTCGAGGCAGGACCCAGCGCCCTGGGCTTCAAGCGGCCGACGCTCGTCAGCCGGTACGAGCGCGTCAAGAAGACGATCGCCGTGCAGTTCGCGCGCCGCGCCGCCATGCCCTCGACGCATCTGGCGAAGAACTACCAGTCCTCCACCGCGGTCCGGCCGCACACGTGGCAGGACCCGCAGGAGGAGCCAGATGCGCTGGCGCCCGAGTACCTGCGCGAGGAGGACGGCCTGACCACGACGGAGCGCCTGCTCGACGACGCCAAGCTGCTGCTGTCGCACGAGATTGGGCGCGACCCGACGCTGCGCCACGAGACACGACAGCTCTTCCGCTACTTTGGCGTCATTGACGTGGTGCCGACGGAGCGCGGCGAGTCAAAGATCGACGAGGAGCACCCGTACTACAACTTCAAGTACCTCGGCAGCAAGCCGGTGCCGGAGTTCCGCGAGGTGCAGGCGGGCCACGACCCTGCCGTGCTGGCGAACCCGGTGCAGTTCCTCATGATGCTCGAGGCCGAGGAGCAGCTGCTCGTCAACATCACCATCCGCCTCATGCCGCACCAACTCACGGGCTTCGAGCGGCAGCTGCGCGTCATGTACGACGGCGACGGCAGCAGTCCGGCATCGGCGGCGTGGTCGGACTTCCGGCAAGACGTCGTGCACCAGGCAGTGGAGGAGTTCCTTGTGCCGACGGGCCGCGCATGGGTGAAGGAGTGGCTGCGCGAGGAGTGCCGCGAGTGGCTGGGCAGGGCGTGCGAGATGCAGCTGGGCCGCGTGAGTGGCCAAACACGACTGTTCCTGCCGCTGTATGACTGACGCTCTTCTTCCGCGCAGCGCATCGACTGCCGCCCATACGAGTCACGCAGCATGCTTGCCAAGGCTCGCACGTCGAAGCTCAAGAGCGCACAGATGTGGACCGAGAACGACGACGACGAGGCTGACGAGGACGAGGCGGAGGAGCGTCTCTCCTGGAGCTCACCCACCGTCATGGCTGTGTCGCACGGCATTGGCGACCCGCGCATCGACCGCACCAAGGTCGTCGTTCTTGATGCGCGCGGGCACCTGCTCTACTCCGACACCTTCGACGGGCTTAACTTCCCGCGCAACCAGCACGACGCGCCGCAGACGCTCGACCTGCCGGAAGGCGTCATCGCCACTCCGCGCGATCGCGAGGCACACGAGGCACGCTTGAGATTCATCGCGCTGCTCAAGAAGCGGCAGCCAGACGTCGTGGTCGTGACCGGCTTCAGTCCGCGCACTGTCGGCCTGCGCGCGCTCGTGGAGATCATGGCGGAGCGGGCGCACCGCGAAATGTTCGCGGCGAGCAAGTTCTCCGATGAGGACACGAACATGCAGCTGGCGATCGACGTCATCTCTGTGCACGACGACGTTGCGCGGCTGTACCAGCACAGCAAGCGCGGCGAGGAGGAGCACCCGTCGCTCGACGTGCTGTCGCGCTACTGCGTCGGCGTGGCGCGCTACGCCCAGTCGCCGCTGCAGGAGTTCGCTGCGCTGACCGAGGACGAGCTCGTGTCGCTGCGGCACGACGCCCACCAGAATCTGCTGCCCAAGGAGCGCCTGCTGCTGCACCTCGAGCGCACCATCTCGGCTGTGACGAACGAGCTCTGCGTCGACATCAACCGCGCGGCGCACGACAACTACTACGGCGCGCTGCTGAAGCACGTCTCGGGCCTGGGCCCGCGCAAGGCCGCTGCGCTCGTGCGCGCTATCCACTCGAGTCTCGAGGGCACAGTCGTCAACCGCGACAGCCTGCTGTACGGCTCGCCCGACTCGGCGCTGGGCCAGGCCGAGGAGACGCAGGCGATCCTGACCCAAAAGGTGTGGCACAACGCCTGTGCCTTCCTCACCATCCGCACGGCGCGGCGACAGGAGCTGCAGGGCCGGCCAGACGTGCTGGACGCCACGCGCATCCACCCGCAGAACTACCGCTACGCGCGCTTCATTGCCTTTGACGCGCTGCGCAAGACGGAGGAGGACAAGGAGGACGGCGACCACCAGTCGCAGTTCTGCCGCGAGCTGCTGCGCGACGACCGGCGGCGCGAGCGCGTGCAGACCATCGACCTGGCCGACTACGAGCGCGCCCTGCTGGCCGAGCAGGCGGCCAAGGGCGAGGCGCGCGCGCGCAAGCTGACGCAGCTCGAGTTCATCGCGCGCGAGCTGGTGCAGCCGTGCCGCGACGAGCGCAACGACTACGCGCTGCCGACGCCCGACGACATGCTCACGGCGCTCACGGGCGAGACGGAACGCACGTTGCGCAACGTCGACGTCAATGTCACCGTCGTCAACATCATGATGGACTCGATCATCGTGCGCCTCGACTCGGGCATGGAGGGCACGATCAACGGCGAGTACCTGCACCTGGGCCACGAGCACTACGAGCGCACGGGACAGCGCCCGCCGCGGCTGCGCGACATTGTCAAGAAGGACCAGGTGCTCAAGGCGCAGATCATCGACCTCGACAAGGCCACGCTGCGTGTCGAGCTCACGGCGCGCCCCGACCATCTGGCGCAGATGACGGCCGGCGGCAACGCGCGCGCGGTGCGCCCCGACCCCAAGTACTTCAACATCGAGCTTGACGCCAAGGCGCGCGACCGTGCCGCCAACGAGCGGCGCCGGCGCACCAACATGCGCAACACGCGCTCCATCGTGCACCCCAACTTCAAGAACTTCAAGGCCGGCCAGGCCGAGGAGTACCTGGCGAACCCGGCGTTCGAGATCGGCACAGCCGTGGTGCGGCCGTCGTCCAAGGGCAACGACCACCTGGCCGTGACGTGGAAGGTGGAGGAGGGCGTGTACCAGCACATTGGTGAGTGCCGTGCGTGCTCGTGATGTGGCAGCTGCTGACGCGCCTCGCAGACGTGCTCGAGCTCGACAAGGAGAACGAGTACGAGCTGGGCAAGGTCCTACGCGTCGGCAACATGGGCACGTACTCCGACCTCGACGAGCTGCTCGTCGGGCACATTCTGCCGATGGCGCAGATGGTCAAGCAGCTCGTGCACCACGAGAAGTACAAGGGCAGCGAGGAGCAGCTGGGTGCGTTGCGCTGCGCAGGAGACCGGCTTTCGCTGCTGACGCTCACATCTCCTTGCAGACCAGTCCCTCATCAGCTTCACGCAGGCGAACCCGAACCGCAGCGTGTACGGCTTCTCGCTGGACCGGCAGCGGCCCGGCATGTTCTCGCTCGGCTTCAAGGCGAACCGCGAGGCGCCGATCCAGCGCTGGCCGGTGCGTGTGCTGCCCGGCCGCTTCAAGCTGCGCGACGCCGACCAGCTGCCGGACGTCAACTCGCTGTGTGAGTGGTATGCGCTGTGCTTGGTCCTTGTGCTCCGCTCACGCCTTGGCCCCTCAGGCAATTCGTTCAAGACGCAGTACACGACGCAGGCCAGCGCAGCCCGTGGCGGACGCACGCCGGGCCACCTCGGTGCCGCAACGCCGCGCGGCGCCCTGGGCCAGAGCTACGGCAACTACGGCGGCGCGACGCCTGCCGGTGCCGCGACGCCGGGCCGCTACGGCGCCTATGGCGGAGCAGGCGGCGCCACGCCGATGGCCGGCGGCCTCGCGAGCCGCACGCCGTACGGCGCCGGCATGGCTGCGGCGCCCGCACGCACGCCGATGCAGTATCCCGTCCCCTCTGCCGGCGCACCACGCCCCGGCGCACCGCCGGGACCGCCGCCGCGCATGCCGCCGCCGAGTGGGCCGATGGGCTACGGCGCCCCGCCGCCGGGCATGGGCATGGGCGGCGGCATGCCGTACGGCGCCATGCCGCCGGGCCCCCCACCGCCAGCGCCAGGGCCGCCGCCGGGCGCGCCGCCGGCGCAGCAGAAGAGCGGCTTCATCCACCCCGACCGCCTGGTGCAGCGCAGCGGCGGCGGCGCCTTCTAGCCTGGCATGCGATTCCCTCCCACCCTCCCACGATGTACTTTCCGGCTGCGCTGCAATTACGATTCTCCCTCAGAGCAGCGAGGAGAGCGGTGCCCAAGGGGAGGGCGTGGGAGCGCGGGCGTGGGAAATGGAAGGCGGCCGAAGCGAGACGCGCGGCACCCGAGTCCCGAGCGCCGCGCACGACACTTTGGCGGTGCGAGCTTGCGGCGCAGCGTGCGTGCCTCTCGCCGGGCATGACGCAGGCACGGGAGCAGTAAGAGTCTCGGTGCGTCGGGCGGCGGCGCAGGCTTCTGCTCCTTGGAAATCTCGAAGGGCCGGCGCCGATGAGGAGCAGCGAGTCGCGCGTGCCTTTTGCTGCTCTTCCTCATCATCCAGCGCTGCTTCTCTCTCTCCGAGCCTCACCGATACCACAAAACGCACACTCTCGGTGCATCACACCTCGCACCCTCTCTGCTGCGCCCTAGTTCCGCACAGCGCGCCACGCGACACTCGCCGTCGCCCTCGGACCCCTCGCCGCTTCGCCCCACCCTCGCTGCGCCAGCATGGTCAAGTGCGTCGCCCGGCGCTGCTCGTGCGCTGCGCCGAGCCTGTGCTGACTGTCTGCCTCTGCTCTGCTCCGCCTCTGCCTGCAGGGAGACCAAGGTGAGTCTGCGCGGCGCCGGCGCCTCGTGCGGCAGCAGTGGCTGATGCATCGCCCTGCTGCAGTTCTACGACCTTCTCGGCGTCAAGCCGGATGCGTCCGAGAGCGAGCTGAAGAAGTGAGTGGCGTTTCCTGGCGGTGTGCGAGGGTGCAAGAGGCGTGCAAGCGCCCGTTGCCGTGTCCGTGTACGTCTGCGCGTCTGCAGTCCGCCACCCGGCCGGGCATGTCTACGGAGTGTCGTTCGCGAAGCGCAGACGCGAAGCTGGCAGGCAGGCAGGCGCAATCCGATGGCATGCCGGACGAGGCGGGCGCCTAGGCGAAGTTAACGCAGGTGCTCAGGCGTAGGCTCGCCGCCTTCGCAGCGTGCTTGGCTCGGGCCTCGTGCTGCGAGGGTTGGTGCGCTGATGGCAGCGCAGTGCCGGCCACACCATCGTGTGTGTCTGGCTCGCACAATGCAATGGCACCGAGGCCCCCCGAGGCTGTGCCCACGCCGAGCGTGCCGGCGTGTCTGCGCCAGCTGCGCAGCGCTGCTCGGCACCGGCATGCTCGCCGCGCTGTAGCCCAGGCTTGCGAACTCGCCGCACGAGTGCTGACTCCCTCTGCAGGGCCTACCGCAAGAAGGCGCTTTCGCTCCATCCCGACAAGGGCGGTGACCCGGAGGCCTTCAAGGAGGTCACGGGTGCCTACGAGGCGCTCTCTGACCCGCAAAAACGCGAGATGTGAGTGGTGATGCTGCGCCTGCTAGCACGCACCGGCGCTGATGCGGCGCCTGTGCAGGTACGACCGCTTCGGCGAGGCCGGCCTGAGCGAGGGCGGCGGCATGGGCGGCGGCATGGACCCGCAAGATCTCTTCTCGCAGCTCTTCGGCGGCGGCGGCGGTGGCTTCTTTGGCGGCGGTGGCGGCGGGCGCCGCGGCCCGCAAGGCCCGCGCAAGGGCAAGGACCTGCTGCACCGCGTCAACGTGTCGCTGGAGGAGCTGTACGTGGGCAAGACGACGAAGCTGGCGCTGCAGAAGCACGTGCTCTGCGGCAAGTGCGACGGGCGCGGCGGCAAGGAGGGCGCGGTCAAGACGTGCAACGGCTGCAACGGCCAGGGCATCAAGGTGGTGCTGCGGCAGCTCGGCCCGATGGTGCAGCAGATGCAGCAGACGTGCCCCGAGTGCCAGGGCGCCGGCGAGATCATCAACCCCAAGGACCGCTGCAAGGGCTGCAGCGGCAAGAAGATTGTGCAGGAGCGCAAGGTGCTCGAGGTGCGCATCGACAAGGGCATGGCCGACGGCCACCAGATCAAGTTCAAGGAGGAGGCCGACCAGGCGCCAAACACGATTCCCGGCGACGTCATCATCGTCGTCGAGGCCAAGCCGCACCCGCGCTTCAAGCGCCGCGAGAACGACCTCTTCGTCGAGGTCGAGGTGGACCTGCTGACGGCGCTTGCCGGCGGCAAGGTGGTGATTGAGCACCTCGACGACCACGCGCTGAGCGTCGAGATCCCGCCGGGAGAGGTTGTCAAGCCGGGTGAGTTGCGGCGAGCCCAGTCGTTGTGAAGTGCATCGACTCACGCCTTCCCACAGGCGCGCTCAAGGTGCTGCGCGGCCAGGGCATGCCGTCGTACCGCCACCACGAGATGGGCGACATGTACGTGACGCTCTCGGTGGCGTTCCCCGAGACGCTGCCGCTCGACAAGCTGGCGCTGCTGGAGCAGGTGCTGCCGGCGCGCCGCGCGCTGCCGAAGCTCAAGAACGAGGCAGACGTCGAGGACGTGCTGATGGACGACGTCGACGAGCGCGAGGCGCGCAACGCCAAGGGCTCGCACCAGCACGGCAACGGCATGGACACGGACGAGGACGATGGCGAGGGCGGGCCGGGCGTGCAGTGCGCGCAGCAGTAGGCGTGTGCGCTCTGTCGTGTGCGTCTCTCTCTCCGGTCCCTCATTCCCGCCGCGGTCACTCTATTTCCCTCTCTCTGTGCGACGCGCTCTGCGCGGCATCAGACTGTGCCTCTCCACGTTCAGCGTCATCTCCCCTCCATCCCTCTCTGCATGCGCTTTGGAGCCCCGTCGCAATCTCAGGCCCTAGACTAGCGCGCGGTGTGTGGCGGTGGGTCTCTATGAGCGTCTCGTGATTTCGTTACAGGTTCGACACGTCGCGGCCATACACGCCGCGGCGCTGCAGCGGAGGTCAGCAGGAGCAGCAGTGGACGGCACGGGACCAGGACGACGCACCACGTAGTCCATCAGCAGCAGCAGGCGGGTGCGCGTGCTCACTTGCTCGCTGCAGGGAGTTTAGATCAGCGGCAGCAAAGGAGAATGCATGCAGTGCCCACGCACGAGAGGTAGAAGCTGCGCCAGGCGTACATGGCCAGCAGGCCGCCGGCCCAGCTGCCGAGCGGCTCGGGCAGCGGCAGGTCAAAGGCGGCAGCGTTGCCGACGTACGCCAGCGAGCCGAGGTTGCGGTAGTTGAACGGCCGGTACACGTGGTCGTCGATGTCGAGCACGTCCTCCGAGTCGTGCGGGTTCATCTCCTTGCCCGCGTCGCGGCGGCGCGCCAGCTTGTTGAGCTTGCGCGCCAGGTACTTGCCCTGCTGCGACGCCACCTGCGCCGTCGCCGGCAGCGCCGTCATCTTGTTCTGCGTCTCGAGGAACATGTCGGCAATCTCGTTGAGGCCCAGCTTGCCGTCGGCGTCCGTGTCGTACGTCTCGAACATCTGCTGCAGCTTCTCAAAGTGCTTGGACGCGATGGGGAACTTCCGGCCCACGGCCTTGGCCAGGTCCTGGAACTCGCTGTAGCACAGCTTGCCGTCGTGGTCCTTGTCCGACTGCTCGACAAAGTCGTACAGGTAGTCGATGAGGCGCGTGTCGATGGTGGAGGCGTCGCCCAGCGCGTACAGACTGCCGAGCGGCGCGCCCTTGACGCGCAGGTGCGAGTCGATCTGCAGCGCCTTGAGGTGGCTCTGGTTCGGCAGCAGCTCGGTGAGGCGCTTGGTGAAGGGCGACATGGCGATGCCGGTCGACCACAACGTGAAGCCGGAGGGGATCTGCAGAGGTGTCAGCAACGGCAGAGCGGCGAAAGGGCGCTGTGTGCTCACCTCGAACTCGTCCAGCCCGCCGTCCTTGTTCTTCTTGGCTGTTCACGGGCCAGCGTCAGCACGAGTGACTTGAGCCGTCGTGCCGCGCAACACTCACTATACACAACCTTGTCCGGCTCAACACGCTTCACGCGAGCGTTGACGATGATGTCCTGCATGCGGAGGTGAGCAAGTGCTGCGCAGGGCAGAGCGGCACAGCACGCACGACGTCGTCCTTGGCAAACTTCTTCTCGGCGTACTCGCTGATCTTCTCCGAGTACGTGTTGAGGATGTGCTCGCGGCTCTGGATGAGGTGCACCTTGGCCTGCGAGCGCAGCAGCTTGGGAAAGTAGTCGAGCACGTCCTCGTTGAGCATGTCGTAGATCTCGGCGGCCGTCTCGACGCCCGTGGGGCCGCCGCCGGAGATGACAAAGGAGAGCAGCCGCTCGCGCTCCTTGGGGTCGGTGGTGGGCAGCGCCGCAATCTCGAGGTTGTCTGCAGCAGGCATGTCAGCTGGCTCAGCACGAGCAGACACTACACGCCCGGCAAGTGCTGTCACACGCACCCATGATGTGCGAGCGGATGCGCCGTGCGTCCTGGATCGTCTTGAGCTGGAAGCAGTGCTCGAGGCCCGGCACGCCGTGCGTGGCCGAGACACTGCCGACGGCGACGACGAGGCGGTCGTAGGGAATGTAGACGCGCTTGCCCTTGGCCTCTGCGCCGCCGTGGCCGTCGACGACCTCGACCTCGAGCAGGCGCTGCTCGCCGCCGGCGGCCTCGGGCAGCGGCGAGCCCATGACGGCGTCGACGGCGTAGCCCTGCACGTAGTGGCCGTGCACGCGCGCCAGCACCTTGCGCAGCGGCTCCACCAGCGAGCGCGGCTCGACGGTGCCCACGGTGGCCGAGGGCAGCAGCGGCGTGAAGAGGTAGAAGTTGTTGGGCGACACGAGCGTCACGTTGTAGCGGTCCTTGTCCAGCGTCGAGAGCAGCGCCACGGCTGTGTAGCGATGTTCAGCACTGGCAGTTCCGCCGGAGTGGCGTGCGGTGCGTGTAGCAAGGCCGGTGCTGCACATGTCTGCTGCCAGCCCTGCACACGCCAGCGCGCTCAGGCAGCTGCCGCACACGCCCTCGCCGTCACCCTCGCTGCCGCATGCGCCCTGACTCACCACCCCAGCCGCCGCCCACGACCACGAGGCGCTCCTTCTGTCCCAGCGTCTTTGCCGCCTCGCTCTCCTCGCCCTCGACGTAGTCGCTGATGACGGGCAGGTTCTTGGGCCCGCCGGGCCGGGGGTGCAGCGCCAGCGGCGCGGCGGGCACGTTGCCGATGTGCATGTCGCGGTAGGTGAAGGAGTCGTAGAGCAGCACGCCGCCGAGCGTGGCGCTGAGGCCAAAGACGACGCTGCCGGCGGCGTAGAGCGACCAGCGGAAGAGGCGCACGGGCAGCGCGCGCACCTTGGGCGACGCGGCCGCGGCGTCGGCGAGGCTGGAGGCCGGGCGTGCCACAGGACGGCGCAGCGGCGCAGGCGGCGCCAGCAGGGGCCGGCGCGCCGAGGCGGCGAGGCGGGTGCGCAGCATGGCGGCGGCTGACGGATGAGGGTGGTGGGAGCGGGAAGAAGAGAGGCGGCCGCGGCGCCTGCCACCTGCTCACCAAGCTCAGCGTGCAGCCGCCTCCACCACGCGCGCCAGAGTTTCGGCTTCGCGTGCCGACGCGGCGCGCGCGATGCGCGTGCACCCTGATGCGCCTCCTCGGCCGCGCGTCTGTCCGAGCATATGGCTTCGCTGCATCCTCCGAGACAGACCAAGCGAGGGCTGTGCAGCATCCACTCGCGCCTTGACAGCGCACTGTGGTGCTTGCGACTGCTCGCCTCTGCAGAGTCGACGCTGCGGCCGCCTGGAGAGCGGCCCGCAGAGCGGCGGTGCCGCGGCACGGCTGCGTCAGAGCGCAGATGTCGTTCGCACGACTCGGCGCCGCCGGCGTGCCTGATATTCGATCCGCGCGCGTTCCCACGCCCGTCCAGCCGGCGGCCGCGCGGCACAAGGCCGCGGCTCCCTGATGCTGCCGCGGCCGTGATGCTTCGATGGCCACGGCGGGCGGCAACGCAGGCGCAGACAGGGCACGGGTATCGCTTGAAATGCACGTGCGAGACGATGCAACAGGCTGGGATCGATGGCTCTTCTCTGGGCGCGGCATCCGCCAGGCTGGCGCGCATGCCTGGCCGGTGCGCCCACAGCGGCGGCGGCGGTGTGGAGCGTGCGGCCTTCTTCTTGCTTTTGGCGCGCTCGCTCTCGCTCTCTCTCGCTCTCCCACCACCACTCTCGCCGCGCAGCTTGCATGCTCCGCCGCCTGCCCGTCCACAGCCTGCGCTCACTGCCGCCCGCACGCAGCGCCTCGCTGCGCGCCATGTCTTCTTCTTCAGCACCAGCGGCCGTGTCGCGCGCCGAGCCGAGTGTCGCGCCGGCCTTCTACGCCTCCTTGCCGCACCATGCCGGCAAGACGTTCCGCTCGCCGTGGCCCAGCGCCGGCGGGCATGGCTTCCTCAAGTTCTTCAGGGCGCGCCTGCTGGAGTGGAACGAGGTGCCGCTGCCCGCGCACGGGCTCGACGAGCTGGTGCAGGCCGTGCAGGCGGCGCAGCTGCCGGCGGGCAAGGTGGCCGTGACGTGGCTGGGGTGAGCCGGGCGCGCGTGCGGACGACGAGGGCGCAGCACTGAGACGCTCCGCAGCCACGCCTCGGGCCTCATCACGCTGCCCTCGGCCGGCGGGCCGATCCGCGTGCTCGTCGACCCCGTCTTTGCGCAGCGCTGCTCGCCCGTGCAGTTCATGGGGCCGGCGCGCTACACACGCGCGCCGGCCACCGTCGCGCAGCTGCTGGCCGGCGGGCCCATCGACGTCGTGGCGATCAGCCACTCGCACTACGACCACCTCTGTGTGCCGACGCTGAGCGCCCTCATCGCTGCGGCCGATGCGCAGCACCCTCTGCCGGTGCGTCCGGCGTGCGCCAGTGCACAGCTGCGAGACTGACGGCGGCGGCGCATCAGCACTTCGCCGTGCCGCTCGGGCTCGCGTCCTTCATGCGCAGCCTCGGCGTGCCCGCAGACCACATCACCGAGCTTGATTGGTGGGGCCGCGCTCGCCTCACGTTCGCCGCGCCGGCGGCGCAGCCGCCGGCGCCGGCGCGCGAGCTGCTCATGACGTGCACGCCCGCGCAGCACTTTTCCGGGCGCGGTCTCTTTGACCGCGACACGACGCTCTGGGCCGGCTGGGCGATGGACTCGCTCGAGGGCGGTGCAAACGTCTACTTTGCCGGCGACGTGAGGCTGACAGATCCTCCCTGTTTGCGGCTTCTGCTGACGCTTTATGCGCAGAGCGGCTTCCGCGCTGTTCCTGGCGACATTTCGCGCGAGGAGGAGGAGAAGCTGCCGCACTGCCCGGTGCGTCGCATCGATGCCGGCCTGTGCTGCCGTCACTCACACCACTCGCAGGCCTTCTCGGAGATCGGCGATGTGCTGGGCCCGTTCGACCTAGGTCAGCACCGGCCGCGCCTGTGTCTCTCGCCGCGCTCACACCGCCCTGCCGCAGCCATGATCCCCATCGGCGCCTACCTGCCGCGCTCGTGCATGAGTGTCATCCACGTGGGTGTGCCGTGCGCCGCACTGTCAGTCAGCTGGCTGACACTTGCGCCAGATGGCGCCGCACGAGGCTGTGGCAGTGCACAAGATGGTGCAGAGCCGCAAGTCGCTCGGCATCCACTGGGGCGTGTTCCGCCTGACGCCCGAGGACGTGCTGGAGCCGCGCGTGCTGCTAGAGCGCGAGGCCAAGGCGCAGGGGCTGCAGCCCGACGAGTTCGTCACGACGGCCATCGGTGCCACGCTGTACGCCGACGCTGCCACGCGGCAACGCAAGGCATGACACGAAGATTCACGACGTTGACGACTCGCCACGATAGACCACGCCCAGAGCCGGCTGCAGCAAATGCATGGCATGATCTGCAGCTCGGCCGCAATTGTCGAACAGGCTACCAAGGCGGCTAGAAGGGGCAGTAGGTGCACAGAGAGGTGCGGGACGGAGCAAGGGGATGGGGACGGGTGACGAAGAGAGAAGGTGCAGCGCGGCGCTCAGGTCTTGAGCGTGAGGCGAATGTCGCGCGACGAGTCGCCGATGTAGAGCGTGTACTGCTTGCTCTCGGGGTGCACCCACCTTTGCTTGACGGTGTCCCAGAAGGACAGGTCGTAGCGCGACTGCGGAGCAAGCGTCAGTCGACTGCAAGCTCGTCGCGCCGACAGGCTACGCACCAGCGTCCAGGTGATCTTCTTGCTCTCGCCCGCCTTCAGTGCCACACGGTCAAAGAGACGCAGCACCTTGGGCGGCTCGCCCGCCTCGGCGGGGAAGCCGAGGTACACCTGCGGTACGACGTGGCCGTCGCGCGCGCCCGCGTTCTTGACGTGGAACGAGACCTCGTACGCCGGCTCGAAGAGCCAGTCGGGGATCGGCCACGACCACTCGCGGCTGTTCCATGCGTCGGCTGTGAGCCATTTCTGCGAGGTGGAGGATCAGTGCTGAGCGGAGGGGCGTGGCAAAGCCGCAACTCACGCCCTTGGCGCCGCTGTACGCCCACTTGGTGTACGAGAGGCCGTAGCCGAACTCGTAGCTGGCCGGGGTCAGCATGCGATGGCCTCTGCGGGCAAGCCCAGACGTGCTCACCGCGGCTCGATGTTCTTGGCGTCGAAGTGGCGGTAGTCAATTTCAAGCTTCTCAGTGTAGTCGATCTGCGCTTGCGGCGTCGACTCGGGCGTATCGGGCAGCCCGAAGTCTGAAGCAGCGACAGTCAGCCAAGCCAGCCGGCAGTGCCAGAGAACAACGCACAGATGACGTCGGCCGAGTAGTCGGAGCGCTTCCTGGCGATCGTGTACGGCAGGCGGCCCGACGGGTTGGCGTCGCCGTAGAGCACGTCGGCGATGGCGTGGCCCGCCTCGGAGCCGGGCATGTGCGCCTGGATGATGGCGGTGACGTTTGGGTGGTCGGCGAAGCGCTCCATGTCGACCTGGCCCGGCGAGTGCATCACGACGATTGTGTTGGAGTTGACGGCGGCGACGGCCTGGATGAGCTCGTCGCCGTTGGCCCAGAGTGTCAGGTTGTTGCGGTCGCCCGCGTTGCCGTCGACGGTGATGTAGCCCTCGCCCGAGTCGCTGTGGACAAAGACTACGGCAGCATCAACACCGAGACGCCCGTCGCTGATCTTGGCGGCGCGCTGCGTGTCAAAGTCGAGGAACGACCACGCAAAGCCGGTGCCCTCCTTGCGCGCCCGGCGCTGCAGCGCCTCGTACGGCGAGATGAGCGAGGCGTAGTCTGCCGTGCCCGAGCCCCAGCCGATGCCCACGACGCCGTCCACGCCTCCGCGATCAGAGAAGCCGTTGGCACCGCCCTGCGCCGGCGCGGCATCCGAGCCGACGATGGCGAGCTTGCGCAGCTTCTTGAACGGCAGTGCGCCCTTCTTGTTCTTCAGCAGCACCTGGCCGGCCGTGGCGACCTCGCGCGAGACGGCGGTGCGCGCGTCGTTGATGGCGTTGAGGTGGGCGCCGTAGAAGGGATCGAAGGCGTCGAAGTTGGGGCGCGGGTAGTCCTTGTCCTGGCCCAGCAGGTACCAGCCGGCGAGGATGCGCGTCGCCGCATCCTGCACGCGCTCGGCAGGCACCGAGCCGTTGTTGACGGCCATCGTGAGGTTGGCGCCCCAGAAGCTGCCCGTGAATTCCTTCGAGCAGCACTGCAGCTGCCCCGGCATAGTCTGATCGAGGCCAGCTAACACACTGGCGACGCCCGAATGCTGCGCGCCCCAGTCGCTGACGATCCAGCCGGCGAAGCCCATCTCCTTCTTACTGCATGAAGGGTCAGTAGATGTGCGCGACATGGAGCGCCAAGTCTGTACGCACAGGCGTCGGTTCTGCGTGTCCTCGTTCTGCGTCGACCACGACTGGTTGACGAGGTTGTACTGCAAGGTTTTCGGCGTGAGTTATGCACTGCATCCCTGCGCCACGTCACTCACGGAACTCATCACCGACGCGACATCCGCCTGCACGGCGCGCAGGAAGGGATGCTCGTAGATCTCGCGCGACGTGCGGTCGTCGATGTTCGAGCTGCGAGGCATGTCTCAGCGGCGGCCACACGGCAACACCGCTGCACGCACCTGTAGCTGTTGCGGTTGATCTCCTGCTCGTTGCCCAGCCAGTGCTTGGCGCACGCCTGCACGCCGGCGTCCTGGATGCCCTTGGTCGTGTAGTACGCCGCCTCGCCGGAGAGGTAGGGGTCGGCTCCGTTCATCTCCCAGTTGCGCCCCGCGGCGGGCGCGCGGTGCATGTTCATGCCCGGCCCCAGTTGCACATTGACGCCCTTGAGGCGGTGCTCCTCGCCCATGGCGCGGCCGCGCGCGTAGGCGAGCGCCTTGGAGAAGGTGGCCGCCGTCGAGAGGCCCGAGGGAAAGACGCTGACGAGGTCGGCGAAACGCACGCCCAGCGGCGAGTCTTCGAGGCAGAGACCCTTGAAGCCGATGCGCTCGATGCCGGCAATGTCGCCCACGCAGCGCGGCTTCGGCCCCACCTCCCAGCCGACGCCTGTCATGAGCTGCACGCGCTCCTCGAGCGAGAGCTGGGCGACGGCCGCGCTGGCCTTGCGCGTCGCCTCCTTCCAGCCGCGCTTCATGCCCGGCCCGCCCGTCTTGGGGCTGTCGGCGTGCGGCGGCGACGCCGGGCGCGGGCCGTCGTGCGGCTTGGCGGTGATGCGCATGTTGGTCTTGCCGTGCCAGGTGTTGGACTGCGGCCACGGTCAGCACAGGTGCGTACCAGGGGTGCGACCGCCGAGGCTGCCAGAGCATGCATCAGCTCTGCACGCCGGCCACACGCACCGTGGCCTTCTGCAGCGTCAGCATGGCGCCGTTGAAGAGCGTCGGCGCAAAGCTGACGTCGAGTGCGCGCCGGTCGGCAGCAATGTGGTGTCGGCGCTCAAAGCCGACGCCGGATCCAAGGCTGGCGCTGGCATCGCCGACAAGCAGCGCGGCGCCGAGCAGGGCGAGCAGGGGCAGCTTCATGGTGCCGAGGGAGTTGGGGTCGAGTGGCGAGGCGTCGCGGGCCCGACGCTTCTTATGGATGGGAGCATCGTGCGCGGGAGCGGCATGCTGCCTGCAGAGCAGCAGCGCATCTGATGATGGAGGAGCGGCCCCCTGAGCAGCAGAAGAAAGACGGCGCGGGGCGGCAGACTCGCCGCCTGCCGCCTGCCGCGCCGTTGCCTCGAGGCGCGCGGGCCGCCGGCCGCGCCGCGCCCGCTAGCGCCCCTGCGCGGCGCGCCACCGGCAGCTCGCCGGGGCAGCGGCAGCCGCCAGCCCCGCTTGCCGGCGAGCAGGCTTGCTGCATGATCGACAGCTGTGTGGGGAATGCATCCGAGCGCCGCACGGGCCCAGCATGCCATGCAGCAAGAGCTGCCGGCCAAGACGGCACACCGCACAGGCCTCGCACAGCGCCGCGCAGAAAGGACCTTGTCCGCGGCGCGCTCAGGGGGCGCGCCCTCTCGCAGGCTCGCAGCTCGCCGCAAAGGGCTTGGCCCAGAGAGATCTGGCCATTCGCCGCAGCCACAGGGGTGCACTTGGGCGTACATTGAGAAAACGAGATCTGAGGTGCTGCGTGTAGATGTCCACGGAGTGCAACGTCTTTCGCAAGCACGATGGCGAGTTGTGGGGAGCATCGGCCTCGCTAGCGTCGCTGCGGGGCACGCTCGCCCGCGCCATTCTTCGCGCACGCGCAGGCGCGCATGAGCCGCCAGCTCGCCGCGCACAGGCCGAGAGGCACAGCGGGCACGGCTAGCGCGGGCCTGTCAAGGGTCCTGCAGCAGCAAGCTTTCTTCGCTGGAAAGCTCCTTCTCGCCCCGGCCTCGGCGTGCCTTCGGACGGCGTGCGCAAGCGCCGGCGCTTTCCCCGATTGGCGTTCGGCGTTCGGAGCTGTCCTTCTGGCGTCACGGCACCGCGGCGTCCGCTCCTCTGATGCATGGCACAGCGACAGCATCGACCGACGTCAACGTGGCCTGCACTTTGACTGAACACGATGCCGGCCCACAAGTCCTCGCACAGGCAAGTGTCAAGACCACGGAGGCATTGCGGTGACTCAAATCGGGGTATACACTGGATGCCGGTCGCTGCTGCTCGTCTGCACCTCACTTCTTCGCCTTCTTCTTGTTTTTGCTCTTTTTGGCCTCGGCCACGCCCTCAATGTCGCCGCCGGCCGCCTCGCCGTCCTTGAGCTTCTCGCGCGCGTCGATGAAGAACATCCTGTCGCCCATGTCAGCAACGCCACCAGAAGGCTCCGCAGTTCGACTCACAGGTCACGCATCTGCTCCTGCAGGTCGGCATTTTGCACCTTCAGCTCCGCCACGTCGACCGCCAGCTTCGTCTCGCCCGCTTTGCCTGCCTCGAGGCGGCGCATCAGGCCCTCGCTGACGCTGCGCTCGCTCGAGAGCTCGCTCTGCGCACGCCGCGCCACCTCGAGCGCCTTCTGTGCACGCGCCTCGCTGCGCGCCGCGGCGGCGCGGGCGAGCGAGGCCTCCTCCTCCAGCGCGGCGATGCGCGCCTCAAGGGCCGCCTCGCGCGTGGAAGAGGACGAAGTCGCCGAGTGCGCGGCGTCCAGCGCGGCCAGCGCGTCGGAGAGCTTAGACTGTGCGCCGCGCACCTGCTCTTCGTAGAAGCTGCCACAGCGTGTCAGAACGCCGCATGCATGTGATCTGCTGCGCAGCTCACCTGCGCTGCGTGTCGAGCTGGCTCGTGAGCAGGAACGAGTACTCGGCGCCCATGGCCTCGAGCTTCTCGCTCTCCTCGGCGCGGCCCAGGCGCTCGCGCGGCGGGTGCGCGGCGACGTCGCGCGAGCCTCCAGCCCGCATCGGCGGCGCCGCCGACGCCGACGGCAGCTCGACGAGCTTCCCGTCGGCCTTGCTCTGGATGAGGCGGTGCACGTAGGCGTCCTCGACGTAACTCCACACGCGCTGTGTCTCCAGCTGCAGGACAGCGGTCAGCACCAGGGAGAAGCCAGCTACGCCTGCCGCGCCTCACCTCGAGCGAGTAGGCGTGGGCGCTTGAGTTGAAGTGCGAGTGCGCATGGCCGCCGCGGTAGCGGCCGCATCCAACCGCTGCACAGATGAGGCTGGCGCACCGTCAGCGCGAGCCATGCTTTTGGCAGCGAGGTGCTCACCAGACCCAGAGGTCCTCCTGCGTGCCGCAGACACCGCAGGCGCTCTCGCGCGACTCTTCTGCGCGCTCCTCCTCTGCGTCGCTGCTGTCGACGAGCGCACGGCCGCGCCGAGTCTGCGAGTAGCGGCAGACGGGACACCTGAGCGCAACGTGTCAGCTCACTGCAAGTGCTGACACATCGGAGCCATGCGCACCTCGAGTCCTCCCAGCGACTGAGGCACGCGCAGTGGAACGAGTGCTCGCAGACATTCGTCATGAGGCCCGTCACCGAGCTGTCCATGCGGTCGAGGCACACGGGGCACGTCGGCAGCTCGAGCTCGTCGCCGCGACGCGGTGCAGGCGGCAGCGGCCAGGGGTCCGAGTTAGCCAGCGACTCGGCGCTGGGCTGCGTGCCCGCCGACAGTGTGACGGCGGTGACATAGACGATGCGGCAGAGGTCGGGCTGCAGAGGCATTCAGTGCAAGCGAGAAATCACCCGTGCAGGCCACTGACGTGCATGGCGTTGAAGGGCACGTTGTTGTACTCCTTGTAGAAATACTCGGCGTCGATGGCATCGCGGAACTTGCACAGGATGAGCACGCGGCCGGGCGACGACTCTCTGTGGCACGAGGCTGAGCAAGGCGGCACTTGCGCACCGCTCACTCATGGCGCACCTGATGATGCGGACGTGCTCGAAGGCCTCGACGGCGCCCTCAACGAACGCCAGCCAGTCGGCGGCATGGATGTGCGACGGCACCGCGAGCACGGCGAGGATCGTGCCGGCATCCTCCTCGCTGTCGTCGGTGATGACAGTCGTCCTCGCCTCTGGCGCGGCCAGCCCAGCATCGACACGGAAGATGTGCACGGTGCCAAACGCCACCTCTTCTGTCTTCGCAGCATCCCACTCTCCGTCTCCCTTGGCGGCGGCACCGCCAAAGGAGCCGGTGTGCTCCCAGCGCGCCACGGGCCCCGAGCGCTCGGCGCCGCGCGGAGAGGCGGGCGTCGCGGGCGTGCCGGACGCGAGGTGGGCAGCGCGCGAGGTGCGCGGCGTGCTTGGCGCTGCCGCGGCCGCCGTGCCACGCGCCGAGGCAGCGGCGTAGCTGGGCGTCGACTCGATGGACGCCGAGGCGAGGCGTGCGGGCAGCTCGTGCGCCGCCTCTGCCGCATCGCCGCGCTGCATCGCGTCGGCGCTTCGCAAGCGCGAGAGAGCCTCGACGGCGAGCAGCGCGCGGCGCCTGTCGTCTGCCGGGTGTAGCGCCTGTGCGTGGGCGACGAGGCGCGGCGCAAAGGGCGCCAGGAGCGCGGCGGCGCGCTCGAGCGATGCGGCGGCCGTGTCGTGTGCCTCAGGCAGCAGCGGCGCGTCGAGGGCGAGGTGCAGGCGGAAGCGCGGGCCGGCAGAGGCGCGCATCAGGCGGGGCGGCGCAGCGGCGCGGCACGGCACATGCGATGCGTGGAGTGGGCGGCGAGGTGGTGGTGGTGGTATGAGGGAGCGGAGCGCACGGACAGCCAGCCGCACCCCTGGCACCTCGCAGCCGTGTGGAGCAGCGGCGCCGGCTGACGTAAGCCAAAAGTGAGAAGCGCGCCGAGAAGACCGCGCCTCTCAGCCCCCTTGCTTTCTGCCTCTCCTCGCCCATCTCCACCCACCCGCCGCCGCCATGCGCAAGCAGCTCGATGCGCGCATCGCCGCGCTCATCCGCAGCGGCATCGCCGCCCAGCACCGCAGCTTCTTCGTCCTCGTCGGCGACCACTCGCGCGACCAGATCGTCAACCTGCACTTCCTCCTCTCCTCGGCGCGCACCGCGGCGCGGCCCTCGGTGCTGTGGTGCTACAAGGCCGACCTCGGCTTCACGACGCACCGCAAGAAGCGCGAGGCCAAGATCAAGCGCGACGTGCAGCGCGGCATCCGCGATAAGGACAGCGCCAGCCCGTTTGAGCTCTTCGTCGGCGTCACCGACATCCGCTACTGCTACTACAAGGAGACGGAAAAGGTGCTCGGCAACACGTACGGCATGCTCGTGCTGCAGGACTTTGAGGCCCTCACGCCCAACCTGCTCGCGCGCACGATTGAGACCGTCGAGGGCGGCGGAGTCGTCGTGCTGATGCTCAAGACGATGAGCAGCCTGCGCCAGCTGTACGGCGTCGCCATGGTGAGTGCAGTACGGCCACCGCGGCGGATGTATGCGTGCTGACAGCATCGGCAGGACGTGCACAAGAGCTACCGCAGCAACTTCTCCTCGGCCGACCCCGTGGCGCGCTTCAACGAGCGCTTCCTCCTCTCGCTCGCGTCGTGCGAGCGCGCGCTGTTCCTCGACGACGAGCTCAACGTGCTGCCCGTGTCGCGCGGCCGCGACATTGTCGCGCCCGAGGAGGGCGCACGGCCACGGCGCAAGGGCGACGAGGAGCTGCAGTGGATCCTGGACGAGACGAAGGGCACGAATGTCGTCGGCGACGTGGTGAAGCACTGCAAGACGCGCGATCAGGTGAGTCGGCTGCCGGGCCGCAGCTGGACATGGAGGCTGATGCCACTGCTAGGCCAAGGGTGTCCTCACGATCCTCGACGTGCTCGCCTCATCACAACTGGCCACCACGGTGGCCCTCACTGCCGGCCGTGGCCGCGGCAAGTCGGCGGCGCTGGGTCTCTGCATGGCCGCCGCCGTGGCGCACGGCTACGCCAACATCTTCGTCACCAGCCCTGCGCCCTCCAACCTGCGCACGCTCTTCGAGTTCCTCTTCAAGGGCCTCACCGCGCTGGGCTACGACGAGGTGAGCGACTGGAGCGTGCAGCGCGGCGTCGGCGAGTGGAAGGACGCCGTGGTGCGCGTCAACATCTTCCGCGGCCACCGCCAGACGATCCAGTACATCGACCCTGCCGACTCGCACGTGCTGGGCCAGGCCGAGCTGGTCGTCGTCGACGAGGCGGCTGCGATCCCGCTGGCGCTCGTGCGCAACCTCATGGGCCCATACCTCGTCTTCCTCTCCAGCACCATCAACGGCTACGAGGGCACGGGCCGCAGCCTGAGCCTCAAGCTCATCCAGCAGCTGCGCGAGGGCGCATCGAAGACGGACGAGGACGACGGCAGCGCCGCGGCGCTCGTGCGCAAGTCGACGTCGAGCTCCTCCAAGCTCGGCGCCAAGGCGCTGACGGCAGAGCACTCGGGCGCACTGGGCGCGCGCAGCCTCAAGGAGGTCACGCTCGAAGAGCCGATCCGCTACGGCGCAGGCGATGCCGTCGAGGCGTGGCTGCACAACCTGCTCTGCCTCGACGCATCTCTCACGCCGCTCTCGGCGCGCGGCTCGCCGCATCCCTCGACGTGCACGCTGTTCGGCATCAACCGTGACGCCCTCTTCAGCTACCACCCGGCATCAGAGGTCTTCCTGCAGCGCGTCATGGCGCTCTATGTTGCGGCGCACTACAAGAACAGCCCCAACGACCTGCAGCTCATGTCCGACGCGCCGGCGCACCGTCTCTTTGTGCTGCTCGGCCCGCGGGAAGGCAATGCGCTGCCGGAGCCGCTCGCCGTCGTGCAAGTGGCGCTGGAGGGCAACATTGCACGCGACAGCGTCATGCGCAGCCTGGCTCGCGGCACGCGCGAGTCGGGTGACCTTATCCCCTGGTCGATGAGCCAGCAGTTCCAGGACGCCGACTTCGCAGCGCTCAGCGGCGCTCGTGTCGTGCGCATTGCGGTGCACCCGGAGCACGCCCGCGCGGGCTACGGCACACGCGCCGTCGAGTGCCTGCGCGCCTTCTACGCTGGCGAGCTGCTCGATGCAGACGCCTTGGCAGTGCGTGCGGCACGGGACGCAGGCGCTGAGGAGGAGGATACGTTCGAGCGGGCGCGCGACGCACCGGCAGCTGCGCTCGACGCGGACAAGGTGGCGGTGCGCGACGCCCGGCGCATGCCGGCGCTGCTCGAGAAGCTCGAGGAGCGGCGGCCCGAGGCGCTCGACTGGATTGGCGTCGCCTTTGGCCACACGCCGTCGCTCTTCCGCTTCTGGCGCCGCGCCGGCTTCGTGCCGCTGTATCTGCGGCAGATGGCCTCCGACCTCACTGGCGAGCACACGAGCCTCATGCTGCGGCCCCTCGACGCCGAGCGGCCCTCGTGGCTGCAGGCTTTCGCCGAGGACTTCTCGCGGCGCTTCGTCTCGCTGCTCTCCTTCCGCTTCCGCACGCTCGAGTCCGTCTCGGCCCTCACGATTCTCGAGACGGCGGCGTCTGCCTCGCGTGCCGCCGGCGAGCTCGGCGCCAAGCTGGAGCTGCCTGAGCTGCGCACGCTGCTCTCGCCCTTCGACATGAAGCGTCTCGACGGCTACGCCAACTCGTCGCTCGAGCTGCCCATCGTCGTCGATCTGCTGCCGGCGCTCGCCGGCCTCTACTTCATGCGGCGGTTACGTGCGGTCGCCGAGTCGAGCGCGGGCGCCGCAGAGGCGGTGCCGGCGGATGAGGAGGAGGAGCTGAAGCTGCCGGCGCTCCAGAGCGCAATCCTGCTCGCCGTCGGCCTGCAGCGCAAGGACATTGGCGATGTCGAGCGCGAGCTGTCGCTGCCGCGTGCCCAGGCCGGCGCGCTCTTTGTCAAGGCTGTGCGCAAGATTCTCACCTCGCTGCGCGCCATTGAACGCTCGGCCGCGAGCCGCGAGATGCCCGCTGCGAGCTCGGACGCGGCGGCAGGCTTCAAGCCGCTGGCACGCAGCCTCGACGACGAGCTCAAGCTGGCCGGCGACGAGGCCAAGGAGCAGCGCGCCGAGGCTGACAAGGCCAAGGCGGGCGTCTCGAAGCTCGACGGCCTCGAGAAGTACGTCATCCGCGCCACCGACGGTTGGGAGGAGGCCGAGGCGCAGGTGGCACGCGCCATGCAGGACGCTCCGGGGCGGAATACCATCGTGTCGCTGCGCGGCGAGGCGCGCGACGAGGCCTCGTCGCCGGCGAGCGACAAGGGCAAGAAGCGCAGCAAGTCCGACGATGCGGCCCGGCGCGGCAAGAAGCACAAGGGCAAGTGAGCAGCTGCGGGACGGCAATGTACATCTATATCACCCCTATGACTTGACCTCGCGGCAGAGTGTCCGCCCGCTGGCCACCTGTGCTGCACAGAGCGACACCTCGATGGGCATCGAGATGAGCGCAGCCACGAGGATGCCGAGCGTGTCGCCGAGCTGCAGAGGGTGTGAGCTGCCGGACGGCGCGCCGAGACGTGCAACTCACGCCGACACTGCCGATGCGGAACTCCTGCTCCTGTCCCTGGCGCTCCTCGCGCTCCTCGTCTGTCTCGTCCAGCAGAGCGCCGCTGGCCGTCTTGGGCGCTGGCGACGGCGGATCTGTGCCGATCTGTGCACGAGGGTTAGTGTTGGAAGCGCCGTTGCTGCCGCGCAACGCACGTGGTAGAAGACGGACACGTAGGCGCTGCCGCCCGCCAGGCCCTCGACGCAGACGAGCACGATGACGAGCGGGCTGGCGATGCTCGGCCGGAACCACGCATACAGGCTCTCGGACGCCAGCAGCGCCACGAGCAGCGCCTGCATCACGGCCGGCGCCCAGAGCCAGGAGCGCGGGATCGCCGGCATGCGCAGCATCGAGATGGAGCTGCGCGAGAGGAAGACGAAGGCCTGTGCAGGCTGTCAGCAGACTGTGCAAAGCAGGCATGCGCCTGGCTCACCTGGTACGTCGTCTGGTACACCACGTAGTAGTCTGCCAGCTTGCGGATGATGCGCCCGAGCAGCGGGTGCTGCGACGTCGACGGCAGCGGGTAGAGCAGCGTGGGCGCGATGCCCTGGTTGATCGTGTACTCGAGCAGGTACACGAGCACCAGCGGCGCGATGTAGACAAGCAGCATGGGCCGCAGCAGCAGCATCTTGCGCGCAAACGGCACGGCGCGGGCCGAGCCGGCACCGCGGCCAAAGGGCAGCGGCGCCACGTCCATGCTCTCGCGGCGCTGCGCACGCGGCCGCAGCAGCTCCTCGTCGTCGTCGGACTCGGACGCCATCGAGGCGCGCGGCGTCGGCTCGCTCTCGGCAAGCGTGCGGTAGGCAGCGTCGCCCTCGAGCGCCTCGCGCGAGGGCAGGAGGACGAGGTAGCACGCCGCCATGAGCAGCGGCAGCGCCGCGAGCAGCGAGAGGCCCAGCGCCACGCCGAGCGGCCGGACGAGCCACCACGCGGCGGCACCGAGCAGGCCTGCGGCGCCGGTGCCGCTGGCAAACCATCTGCGCGGCAGCGGCTGTCAGATGTGCCAAGCCCTGCCAGCGCCGCAGAACTCACCCGACCGCCTGGCCTGCTCGCCGCCCGTAGCGCGTGCTCAGCTGCAGGAACGTCAGCTCGCCCAGCCCAGAGCTGAACGAGGCGATGCCGATGCCAGTGAGCCGCGAGGCGAGTACTGGACTATGCCCGACGAGCTGAGCGGGCGTGGGTCAGCAGCCGAAGCGCGTGTACTATCACTCCATCAGAGCAGTGCACCTCTCCAGACCTGCCCTCACTGCACATGTCCTGTTCGCATCATCCTCCGCACTTGCTCGCTCCACTTCTGCACTCACCAGCATGCCGACCGCGCTCAGCAGCGCACATGCCGCAATGCGCCGCGCGTAGCGCACCTGACCGCGCAGCGCATACGGCCACACCGCCTTGGCTAGCAGTGCGGGCGCGATGTTCGTCAGCGCCACGACGCCCGTGGGTACGCCGGCGGGTAGCAGCTCGACGGCGGCGCTGCAGTAGGCGAGAGCGTGAGTGAGCACCGCTTGGCCCGCCCTGGCAGCGCATCCGTGCTCCCTACTCACGTGAGGATGACGACGTAGAGCGCATTGTTGAGCAGGCCAAAGACGAAGAAGGCGATGCTGAAGCGCAGCGCCTTGCCCGTCTGGCCTGCGGCGAGCGGCGCAGCAGGCGCCGCATGGCCGCCGGCGGGCATGTGGAGCGGCTGCAGGGCGATGTGCTGCGGCGGCGCCGTGTGCCGCATGGGCGAGCGCGAGCGGCCAGCAGCAGAGATGCGGAGCGAGGCGGGGCTGGCGAGCAGCCTAGGCACGCAGAGGCTATCGGGCGCCGAGCGATGGACTGGGCATGTAGCGAGGCGCGGCAGGCACGCAGAGAGCGCGGCTTCAGACGTGTAGGACGCGCGAGGAAGAGGCAGGGCAGAGGAGGCGGGTGATGTGGAGAAGAGAGAAGGAGCACCTGGCCGGCGCCGCGGCGCTTTTTGAACGCGCGCTGGCCGCAGAGGCGGTGCACGGACATGCGCGCCGTCATCACCGCCTGTGCCCCTGGCAACCTCCAAGCTAGGAGGTTGCACGGCACTGGCACCATCTCGTCACATCACCAGTGATCTAGTCCTGATCGCGCATCTCATTCTAGCGGCGCGCTCAGATCAGCCGGCGCATCGTGTACATCGTCGAGCCCGCCGTCGCCTCGTCGCCGACATCGCCGCCGTGCGGGCGCATGTGGTACATCGTCGAGGTGGCCGACGCCTCGGCGGCCTCGGCGAAGGGCGCAGCGGCCGCGGCCGGTGCTGCAGCTGCGGCGGCGGCGGGTGCCGGCGCGGCTGTCTCCTTTGCGGAAGCTGCCTCCTTTGCCGGAGCAGCCTCCTTTGCGGCACCTGCCGCTTTTGCCTGGCCCTCCTCGCCCTTGCCCTTCTTCGCCTTCTTGGCGTCGTTCAGCGCCTTGTCCTTGGCCTTCTTCTCCTCCTTGGCCTTCTTGGCCGCCGCACGTGCCTCGGCGGCGGCAGCCTTGCGGCCCTCGGTGCCGCCGTCGTCCTCGGCGGCCTTGCTCTTGGCCGTCGCGGCGCGGCCGTCGGGGATGCGGATGAACTCGCGCCGCCCGTTGGCGCCCTGCGCCTTGTCGAGGATGTAGTAGCCCTTGCGCTCGAACTGGATCGACTCGCCCTCGGCAATCTCGGCCACGTTGGGGTCGGCAAAGGCGGCCACCTCGAAGCGCGACTGCGGCGTGATGTAGTCCTCGAACTTGTCCTCCTCCTCGAGCTTCTTCTTCGTGATGAGGTAGTCAAAGTCGAGCAGCGTCACCTCGACGAAGCGCCGCGTCGGCGACTCGGCGAGCCAGGTGATCTTCTTCTTCGTCGCGCGGAAGTCGCCGTCGAGGTTCGCCTCGAGCTCGAGCGCCTCGATGGAGCCGTCGGCGGCGAGCGTCTTCTTGCGCACGATGGCGTTGCCCCAGTCCATGAGCGTGATCTGCGCGTGGGGTAAGCGAGATGAAGTGTGCAGCTCTGCGGGCGTGCTCACCTCCTCGTTGTCGTCAAATGACGCGGCGTCGACCTGCTCGAGGTAGATCGTCGGGCCAAAGGTGATGCTCTTGCTGCCCAGGTCGGCGTTCTTCTTGTGGCGCGGCACCTCGGCCTCGCGCGCCTCGGGCACGCCCGTGACTGTGCACTTGACGCTGCAGAGAGGTCAGCCGCGTGCCGCACATGCGCACCCGTGCTCGCCACTCACACCTTGGCCTCATCAAGCGCCGTGTAGCGCGGCACGACGGGGTCGATGAGGCGCTTGTTGCCCGCCCAGATGCTGTCCCACTCCATGTTGATGACCTGCTGCGAGGGGCCGGTGGCGAGGATGAACTGGTGCATGTTCTCGATGGTCATGCCGCGGCGGCGCACGCCTGAGTCAAGTGTCAGCACGGCTTGCGGCAGGCCACGTCCTCTGCACACGCACCGCGGACCGTCGGGAAGCGCGGGTCGTCCCAGCCGCTGACGTGGCCGTTGTCGACGAACCACTGCAGCTTGCGCTTCGAGAGCAGCGTGTAGACAAAGTTGAGGCGGCCAAAGTCCCAGATCTCGACCTTGCGCAGCTGCAGCTTCTCGAGGAACCAGGCGTACTGCGGGTTACGGTCGCGGTACTCGTTGGTACGCAGCGCGTGCGTGATGCCCTCGAGGGCGTCGACGACGGGGCAGGCGAAGTCATACGTGGGGTACACCTTCCACGTCGTGCTGGAAAGGAAGGCGCTCAGCGAGGTGGCGATGCGTATTCAGCAGCGCGCCTCACCCGGTGCGGTGGTGCGGCGTGTCGATGTTGCAGCGGTAGATGACGGGGTCGCGCATCGCCTTGTTCGGGTTGTCGACGCTCATCTTGGCGCGCAGGCACCAGCGCCGGCCCTCGTCGGTGCCGGCGGCCATGGCGGCGAAGCGCTCCATCGTCTCCTCGATACTCGCCTCGCGCCGCGCCGAGGCGATGCCGTCCATGCGTTGTGCGCGCATCTGGTGGAGAGTGAGCGAGGCGTGCTGTGCGGCACATGTGCGCGCAACGCACCTCCTCCTGCAGCGTGTCGTCGGCGTACGCGTCGCCCTGCTTGATGAGCTGGATCACGAGGCGGTACAGCTCGTCGAAGTGGTCGGACGTGTGCGACGTGGCGTCGCCCTTGATTCCGAGCAGCTCGAGGTCCTCGATGATCGAGTCCTCAAACTCGACCTGGCGCAGCGTCAGCGCGTGCAGAGAGTGACATTCACGCCACACGCACCTTCTCCTTGGACGGGTTCGTGTCGTCGAAGCGGATGAGCAGCTTGCCGTCGTACTGGCGCGCAAAGTAGTTGTTCAGGATCGCCGCCTTGGTGTGGCCGAGGTGCAGATATCCCGACGGCTCCGGCGGGAAGCGCGTCACGACCTGGCCCTTCTGCGCGCCGGGCAGGAAGACGTCGAAGCCCGACGACTTGGACGTGTTGGCGCGGGCCTGCGTGTGGACAGCGCAGCAGAGGCAGAGTCAAGGTCAGCGCTGCATCGAGCAACCTGTATGCCGCAGCTGCCACGCTGCAGCATCCACACGACGCACCTTGGCCGTCTTGGCGCCCTTGAGCTCCTCGTTGGCCGCCTTGGCCTGCACCGAGTCGCTCAGCGCGGCGACCCAGCGGTTGAGCGCCTCGAGCTCGGCCTTCTTCTTGCTCAGCACGCCGTTCATCACCGACGCGCCGCGCACGCCGGCCCACAGCACGGCGTCGCCCACGACGGGCGTCTCGCCGTGCATGTACGTGGCGCTGGACACGCGCGCGTTCAGTGCGGCAGCGGCCTCGGCGGCCTCGGCGAAGGGCAGGTTGAAGAGGCGCAACGCCTCGGCGACATCCTCGGACGTCTGCAGGAGGGTCAGCGTGTGCCAGCGTGGCAGACGAATGTCAAGCAGCCCCACACGGCAGCTGCCAGCACGGCGTCTCGGGCGCTGCTGTTGGATCCAGCAGCGTGGAGGACAAGCGCGGCAGAGGCACGCCCAGCAGGCTCGACTCGCAGCCGCCAGCCCACAACCTTGGCACCCACTGCCGCAGCCACCGCGCTTGCCCTGCTGTGCCTCTTACTCACCTGCTGCTGCACCTCCTGCGGCAGGTCCTTGACGAGGCGCGCGGCCACATCCTCGGCGCCCTCGTGCTTCTCGATGCGTGCCTCGGGCGTGCCGTCCCACGAGACGGGGTGCGGCGCCGCGAGCGCGGCGTTGAGCGCCAGGAGCAGCAGCAGCGGCTCCTTGGACGCCGGGCTGAGCTGCAGTGTTGGTGCGGACATGGTGGTTGGGGAGTCAGAAGGTGGAGGAGGCCTGACATGCATTTTGGCACGGCCGTGCAGCGCAGTGCGGCGCACATCGGCCGAAGACGCCGAGCCGCCGGCGCGCTGCTTCTCGGCCGGCACGCCCGATGCTCCTGGCGATCCCCGTCACGTGCGTCTTGGCCCCTGCCTCCCCTCACGGCCGCTGCCGGAGCTTCACGCTGATGCTTCGGCGGTCGCACGCCTCGGCCAAAGGGCAGATCCCTGATGCGCCGAGGCGCTAGCAGGAGGCCAAGCCTTCGCAAGTTCTCGGCGCCGTCATGGCGGAGCTGGCCCTTATCGGTACCGCGCGTGGCGCCCTGCCAGTCTCGCTGTGGCTTCACGCTTGTGAGACCAAGAACGCGGCGCGAGGCCAGCAGCGAGCGCCGGCCGCTCCCGCATCCCGGCGCCGGCTCGCGGCCTCGCCGTACCACATTCCGGGACGCTCTCGGACGAAGGAAGGCGACGCTGAGACGCACGTGAGACGACACACGCCCCAGAACGTCGACTGCGAGGCGCGCCAGTCGGGCACGCTCGGATCGACGGCCTTCACTCGCCGCGCCGGCCCCCATGCCCATGGACGCGCGAGGCCCACTGCAGGCACCGCATGGTCGCTGCATCAAGCCGAGGCAGACGTCCTGCATGCAGGGTGACAGCGGCCGCACTCTGCAGCGCTGAGATGAAAGATCGAAGGTAGAGTTGCCGCGCGAGCGGAGCGACCGCCTGCTCCGGCACCGGCCACCGCTGCCTGCGCCTGCCTCTATGAGATGGCTGGGGCACGGACGATCAGCTCTGCGCGCGGCCGAACGCGGCTCGATGCGTGAAGTGGCCGAGTGACGGTCAGGAGCGCAGTGTCGGGAGAAGGAGGCGCCGACGGCCTTCGGCGTGGGGCGACGCGAGCGCGCCGGGATGGACGCGTCGAGGTGCCGGCACTGCGCCAGTCTGGTTCCTTATCAGCGGAAGCGATAACCTGCTCAGGAACGCGCCGGCGCCGCCGCGCCGGTTGCCCTGCCACGGCGGTTGCGGCTGCGATGGTGGAGCAGCAGCAGCGACGACGAGGAGCGAACCGGCGAACTCGCGCTGCAGTAGCGAGCTTGGCGCCAGGCTCAGGGCGCCGGCCGCTGCGTCGTGCCAATCAGCGAGCAATGAGGGGCCGAGAGAAGGCGCCGCATGCATCGGGAGCGTGCCTGGAACGGCGCCCCTGGACGCTCATAAGAGGGCGTCGTTTGGCTGCGAGCCGCCTTCCGCACCGCACCCTCTCCCTCTCACCCACTCCCCAGTGCACGCATCATGGTCAACGTCACCACCAGCCCGGAGGTGAGCGAGCACGACGGTTGCTGCATGCTCTGCAGCGATGCTCACTCTTACTGTCCTCTCCCAGGGCAACATGCTCACGTCCTTCGAGGGCACCGAGTACATCTACAACCTCGGCGACGTGAGCTTCATGCTCGTCGCCAGCGTGCTCGTCTTCATCATGACGCCCGGCGTCGCCTTCCTCTACGCCGGCCTGCTGCGCAAGCGCAGCGCGCTCAGCATGCTCTGGCTCGGCATGGCCGTGTAGTGAGTGCCGCGTGTGCGAGCGGGCAGGTGCGCCCGGGGCGGGGGCTGGCGAGCGAGGCGATGGCCGTGTGCTGAGCAGCTGTATGCGCTGGTTGTCACCTGCCGAGCAGCTGTATGCGCTGCTCGTCACCTGCCGAGCAGCTGTATGCGCTGCTCGTCACCTGCCGAGCAGCTGTGTGCGCTGCTCGTCACCTGCTGAGCACGTGTATGCGCTGCTCTTCACCTGCTGCTACGCACCGCCGTGGCTTGCATGCTCTGCCGAACTTGTCGCTCACCTCCTGCCCGCAGCTCCGTCGTCTTCTTCGAGTGGGTCTTCTGGGGCGCCTCTCTTACCTTCTCGCGCGGCGGCTCGCCGTTCATCGGCAACCTCGACAACTTCTTCCTCATCGGCATGGACATCCAGCCGTCGACGGGCAGCGACTTCATCCCGCAGCTGCTCTAGTGAATAGACCGGACGCTTTGCTGCGGCAACGGTGCTGACACACGCCCGCAGCGTCTTCTACCAGGCGCAGTTCGCCTGCGTCACCGCCATGCTCGCTGCCGGCGCGTTCGCCGACCGCGCGCGCCTCGGCCCCGTGCTCGTCTTCATCTTCTGCTGGACGACGATCGTCTACAACCCCATGTGAGTGGCGTTGACGCACTGCACCACACCGCGGCACTGACGCCATCCTTGCAGCGCCCACTGGTCCTGGTCGCTCGCGCCCGACGCCACGGGCTGGATGGCCAACCTCGGCGCCCTCGACTTCGCCGGCGGCTCGCCCGTGCACATCAGCAGCGGCACGGCCGCGCTCGCCATCTCGCTCTTCCTCGGCCGCCGCCGCGGCTACGGCACCGACGCGCTCGCCTACCGCCCCGCCAACGTCGGCTTCATCGTGCTCGGCACGGCACTCATCTGGTTCGCCTGGTTCGGCTTCAACGCCGGCTCGGCGCTCGGTGCCAACCTGCGCTCGGTTCAGGTCGCCGTCGTCACCTTCCTCTCGGCCTCGATGGGCGGCATCACCTGGGTGAGTGGGCGAGCGTGTGCCGCACTGCCGCCGCAGCAGCTCACCTCTTTGCCTCCAGCTCCTGCTTGACTACCGTCTCGAGAAGAAGTGGAGCGCCGTCGGCCTCTGCTCCGGCGTCATTGCCGGCCTCGTCTGCATCACGCCCGCCGCCGGCTACGTCGGCTCGCCGGCGGCGCTGGCGTTCGGCGTCGTGGGCGCCATCGCCTGCAACTTCGCCACGGGCATCAAGACGCTCGTCGGCATCGACGACACGCTCGACGTCTTCGCGCTCCACGGCATCGGCGGCCTCGTCGGCAACATCCTCACGGCCTTCTTCGCCGACAACCGCGTCGCGAGCTTCGACGGCTCGGACCCCATCGACGGCGGCTGGATCAACCACAACTACATCCAGCTCGGCTACCAGCTGGCCGACAGCTGCAGTGCCATCGGCTGGTCGTTCGCCCTCACGATGATCCTGCTCTTCGCCATCGACCGCATCCCCGGCATGCACTTCCGCTGCAGCGAGGACGACGAGATCGTGGGCATCGACATGACGCAGATCGGCGAGGAGTGCTTCATCATCCCCAACGCGCCCGTGTACCGCGACATCGAGAGCGGCGGCCTCGTCGCCGGCCACGAGCAGAAGAGCCAGCACTCGACCGGCAGCCAGGAGAAGGTCGGCGAGGCGCCGCAGCAGGTTGTCTAGACGTCTCGCCTTCTCCCCTGCTCCCCATCTCACACCCTCTTTTTCTCCATACCCCTTCTCTCGTCACTTCTCCGCTCTCTTAATGAATCGCGTCATCTGAACGAAGCGCGTGCCGAGAGGCTCGCTCGGAGGGTCACAGCGTGTGTTGACAGACGTGGATGATTGATGCGCGTACAGCTACAGATGCAGGGCCTCCGAAGAGGGCGAGGAAGGGACAGAGATGGAGCAGGTGGGCCGCGGCCGTCTACGAGCCGCCCCAGTCGTACGTCTCGTTGCGCAGCTCGATGCGCGGCGCCGTGCCCTTGCCGATGCCCTGCGGGTCGATCTCCTTGGCGACGACGGCGCGCAGCAGCGCACCCAGGCTGCTGGGCCCGCAGCTCGTGACGAGGAGCGAGCTGCCTCGTGCGGCGCGCGCCTCCTCCTGCACGATGCGGTCGAGGCGCGGGCGGCCCGGGTGCGCCAGCTCGGCGACGTGGCGCACGTCGGCGTCCTCGTCGGCGTCGAGGTCCAGCAGCACCTCGTCCTTGTCCGCCTGCGACTCGACGTCGGGCGCAAGCAGGCCGTGCGTGCTGCCGGCGTAGGCGCTGAGCCCCGACGAGCTCTGCGTCTTGAGCATGCTCGGCGGTCGCTCGCGCTTGACGGGCAGCTCGGGCACGACGCCCGGCGAGAGAAGAGGCAGCAGGTTCGGCGACGGCGGGCCAGACGAAGTGTAGCCGTCGTCGGCGAACGGATTCGGAGGCGCAAGCAGGGCGCCGTCGCCCAGCGGGCCCGACGGCTCGCCGAGGTCGAGCTGCGTCGATGGCATCGGCGGCGCATTCGCGCGCCCGGGCCGACTAGCTGCACCTCCGCGTCCGGCCTTCTTGCGCATCGTGGCGCGCCGCGTCTTTGCGCGGCGCAGCTTGCCCTCCGAGTGCAGGCGCTCGTTGATCTTCATCTCCGTCGCCGAGGGCGCGCTGTAGTCCTCGCCCTCGAACTGCGTCAGGTCGTAGGCGTCGACGTTGAACTCCTCGCCCTGTGCCGCGTCGGCCTCGGTGAAGCCAGCGGCGCTGGCGTCCGATGGGCCGGGTGCGTGCGAGGAGGCAGCGCCATACGATGCCGGCTGCGCGGGCACGCGCGTCTCGATCTGGTTGAAGTGCGTGACGAAGAGGTCGACCTGCAGCTGGTGTGCGCCGACGAGCTCGGTGCAGCGGCGCAGCGCCGAGGCGACCCACTGCAGGTGGCTGAACTCGCGCAGCATCCACACGAAGCGCACGCGCGTCGTGACGAAGCCCTTCTGGCGCGCCTGCGAGAGGCAGGCGCAGAGATGCTCGAGCACGGCCATGCCGTACGACACGCCCGAGCCGCCGCAGATGATGAGCACGCTGGCATGCTCGCCCCAGCGCACGCTCGCCGTCGAGCCGTATGGCCCGTCGACGAGCGCACGCACGTGCACACCCGTCGTCGCCTTGCGTGCCGCCTGGCCCGCGGCGATCAGCTGCTCCTCGCGCCGGTCGCAGACGTAGTTCCACAGATGCCGTGTGAAGCCGTGGCGCGCACGCAACAGCAGCACCATGGTACGCTCCTCGCCCTTGGCACGGCCGCTCGGCGTCTCGTCGTCGTCGCCGAAGATGGTCGACGACTTGAAGTTGGCGTCGTAGGCCGAGGCGACGGTGAACGGATGGCTCTCCCACCAGCGCACCGCCGGCACGTTGAGGTTGACGTACTGCCCCGGGCGCCACGAGACGGCGTTCGGCGTGCGCAGCGTCAAGCGCAGCGTCTTGCCCGGCAGCACCTGCGCAAAGGCAAAGCCCGGCCGGATCACGGCGGCAATGTCGGCGCCCATGGCGGGGCGCGGCGCATGCGACTGCAGCGCGCGCGGCGTGGTGGGGCGCGAGCCGGACGCCGAGAAGCTGCCCTGCGCCTGATGTCCGAACGGCGGCGGGTAGGGCGCCGTGGCGTGGCTCGTGTGCGAGCTAGCCGACAGCTCGCTCTGCATGTGCGTGAAGTGTGGCGGCGGCAGCGGCGCGTGGGCCACATGCGCGGACCAGGCACTGTCGCTCGAGCTGTACGCCTGGTTGTACAGGTCGGCACTGCTGCTGAAGCGCTTCGTCTCTGCGCCGTCCATCGAGTAGTCGTCGATCACATCGGAGACAGGGTCGTAGCGCGCCGAGCGCCGCGTTCTCCGCCGGTCGAGGCCGTTGCCCGCCAGATCTTGGCCGTGCAGCTTCTGCATCTGCATGCCTGCCGGCTCGTCGTGCAGCGCTATCCGCTCGTGCTGCAGCGGAGCTCCGCCGCGCACGGGCTGCGAGTCGTGCGACAGCCACGCGGTCTTGCTGGGCGGGCTGCTGAGCATCGTCGCCGACGAGCTGTCGACGGAGTGGCCGCCCTGGCTGCTCAGCGGGCCGACACGCGAGGCCCAGCCCGGCGGCGGGCCCGCGAGCGGTGCGTCCGGGTAGCCATGCTGCGGCCCGCCATACTGCGCTCCGCCGTGCTGCGGGCCGCCATGCGGTGCGCCGTGCCACGCCGGCGGCTTCTCGCCCGGCCAGCTCTGCTCGCCGACGACAAACTGCGGCTTGCGCCCGGCAAAGCCCACGCCGTTCGTCCACGCCGTGCGCGCAGCCCGGTAGATGCGCTCGGCGCCCCACCACGCCAGCGGCGCCCACAGCCACATGCCCAGCGGCGGGTGGTGCAGCGCGGCAGCGACCATGGTGCCGATGGCGCAGACGATGTGCGCCACGTAGAAGAACTCGTAGTAGTCGCGGCGGATCGGGCCGATGGAGAGGAGCGTGAGGAGCGTGAGGAAGCCGAACGACTGGGCGGTGGTCAGTGCGAGCTGCAGGCGTCACGCAGACAGGCCACTCACGACGAAGCCCCAGCGGAAGCGCTGCCAGAGAAAGACAAAGGCCCACATGTTGCCGCCGAAGGCATAGTCGATGCGCAGCTGCACGCTCCACAGCGCCACGTGCACGGCGGCAAAGAGCCACACGAGGCGTCCGCCCCACTTGTGCAGGAAGGCCAGGCGGTCAAAGCCGAAGCCGCCGAGGGCGCGCGTGGCGAGCAGCGCAAACGGCGGTGCCTTGAGCGCCAGCAGCACGACCATGGGCACGAGGGCGTTGGTCATGATGCCCGTGCGCCCGCCGGCGGTCCACCAGGTGCGGTAGGGAATCGTGACGGTCGCCACGATGGTGGTGACGGCGGGAAAGCGGCCCAGGCCCCAGTGCAGGCGGCGGCGCGCCAGCTGTGCAGCGCCCTGCACATCCTCGCCGCGCCGCGACACTTGCGGCAGCGCCGTCAGCGACTGCGTGGGGTCGGTGATGTTGGGGAACGACGCCGCGAGGTCAAACACGCCCGCCGAGGGGCGCACGTAGTCGGCGCCGATGAGCGTGAGCAGCACGGGGATGACGAGCAGCACAAAGCCCATGCACAGCGTGCCGATGGGCGGCAGCACGAGCGTGCGGCGGCGCCTGGCGGGCGGCGCATGTGCGGCGGGCTGGCTGAGCATGCGGGCGGCATTGCCGGCCGTGGTGCGCGGATGGCTGTGCCCTGCCGCGCTGGCCTCTCGTCTGCCGAGCGGAATGGTGCGGCTGCGGATGGTCCAGCGCAGCCAGCGTGCGCCGAGGCTGCCGCTGCGCGCGCGGAAGCGCAGATGATGCCCTGCCGCCACGACGAGCGCCAGTGCCGCAGCGACGAGCCAGAGCAGGTACATGTAGCGCCAGCTGGGCTTGCTGAGCATGTGTGCGTTGAAGTAGCCGGCGAGGTAGGTGCGCTGGTTGTCGGCCAGCGTGCCGCAGCCGCCGGAGCAGAAGCCGCCGCCGCTGCCCGAGGAGCCGGAGCTGCCGCCGCCGCTGCCGGCCGGCGGGACATAGACGCTCATGGCTGGCGGCGCGGCGGCGCGGCGCTCTCGCTGCAGTGGAGAGAGGGTGGATGAGCGGTGCGAGGGTGTGGTGGTGCAGAGGCAAGCGCTGCGGTGCCGCCTTGATGGATGGGCCGCGGGTGCACGCGTCTTGCGGCAAATCTGGCGGCTCTTGGCTGCCGTCAGCACGCGCCGCCGCGCGCCGCGCGTGCCTGCAGCGGCTGCGCCGTCATAAAGAGGCCGGCACCGCATCGCTTTGCGCCTCAGGGGCGGTGGCGCCCATCTCGAGGCGCACTTCTCGGCCGCCGCAAGGCACGGCAATGGCGGCCGCGGCTCCGAGGCGCGCGCAAAGACGCCGCCGCGCGCGCCTCTCGTGCGGCCGCAGCCGCTCCCAGGGGTCACAGTGGGCGCCCTGATGGCTCGGAGCCGGCCCCAGGGGGCGTGTGGCGGCACTCTCGGCGGCGAGAGAGGAGCACGGCCGACGCACGTGTTCTTCTCGTCTGCCCTTTGCTACGCGAAGGCCCACGGCATGCGGGCGTCAGGAGCAGCAGGGATGGAGCTCCGACGACAAAGGACAGCAACAGGCACGAGTCGGCACGCTCGGCACCGACGATCAGCGCTGCAGCTCCGCTTGAATGATGATCCCGGCCGGCGGCTGGTCGGCTAGGCTCGGCGAGGAGCATGCCGCGGCTACGCTCTGGCTCGACACACGCAGGCGATGCAACTCGGGTGTGGATTCAGCAGGGCATCAGATACATCAGCTTTTGGGCAAGGCACCGCGCCTACTCGGCCTTGGGCGCGCCCAGCGTCCGCACCGTCCGGTCCAGGCTGCTGACGACGAGCGAGGCGTCGCGCGCGTCCCACGCCACGCCCGTCAGCTCGGCGCTGTTGCCCTCGTGCAGCAGCAGCTGCGCCCACGTCTTGTTGCCCCACACGCGCACGTCGGTGCCCACCGCCGCCAGGAACGTCGCCGTGGCGTCGAAGCGCAGCGCCGTCACGCTGCCGCCCTCGGCGCCCTCGAGCGTCGCGGCGACGGCCAGCTTGCGCAGGTCCCACACCTGCACGCTGCCCGACGCGCGCCCGCCGACGGCCAGCTGATAGCCGTTCTCGGCAAAGGCCAGCGCCGAGGCGGCGCCGGCGAGGCCGCGGAACGTCGAGACCTTCTGCACGGCGAGAATGTCCCACACGCGCACCACGCCCTCGGCCGTGCCCGTCGCCGCCAGCTGGCCGTCGGGGTGGAAGGCAAAGCTCTCGTACGCGTACCCGCCGGCGGCCTCGTCGTCGGCCTCGCCCGTGGGTGCGTCGACGACGAGCAGCCGCTCGCCGCTGGCGAGGTCGTGCAGCGCCCACGTGCCGTCGCGCGACGCACTGCCCAGCAGCGCGCCCGAGGGGTGGATGTCGAGGCCCGTGACGTCGGCCTTGTAGCCCTTGAGCACGTGCTTGAGCGCGTACGCCGGCGTCTCGGCGGCCACGTCGGCGCACGCCCACACGCGCAGCGAGTTGTCCTCGCTCGCGCTCACGGCGTACGCCGGCGCGCCCGTCTCGCCCTCCTGCGCCGGCGAGAAGACGACGCGCGTGATGCGCTTCGTGTGCCCCTTGAGCGTCGCGACGGTGCGCTCGGCGGCGCGGTCGTACACCTGCACCTGCTTGTCGGCGCCGCCGGTGAGCAGCAGCGCGCCCGAGCTCGACACGTCGAGCGCCGTCACGCCCGGCGGCTTGGTGCTGTGCATCGACGGCAGCGACGCCAGCTGCGTGTAGGTGGCAAGCGTCTCGCGCGTCGCGTAGCCCTCGGGCGCCTTGCGCTTCATCTTCTGGCGCCGCTGCGACGAGAGACTGCAGAGGAGTGAGCTGCTGCGGCGCGTGCCTGTGTTCGTCTGACTCACGTCTTGGCCATCGTCTCGACAATGCCAGCGGCTGCAGCGGGCAGCTTCGGCCCAGACGGCTGCGCATCCGCCATCTCCGCGTCACCACCCGCCGCCGGCGCCGCGACGCCGAGGCTGCCCGAGATGCTGGCGAGCGCACTGCGTGCCTCGTCGCGCTCGGCCATGAGGCGCGCGACAACACGCGCGGCGGCGTCGTTGGCGTACAGCGCGTGCGCCAGCTCCATGCGCACGTCGTCGTAGTTCTTCTTGAGCGTGAAGAGCTGCAGGGCGCTGGCGTCGTACTCGGTCTGCAGCGCTGCGAGCAGCGAGGGGATCGACGAGTGCGACGGCGGGCGCGGCGCGGCGATGCGCGGCACTGCAGGGAGGGGCTCAGTGCCGTGCAGCAGAGGATGCACTGCCGCCACTCACAGGCCTTGATGGCGACGAGGTCGTCGTGCTGCAGCGCCTCGCCGGTGATGGGGTCCTTGCCGTTCTCATCGACGTACTTGCGGATGAGGCGCGCCTCGTACAGCTGGCCGCTCTTGACGGACACGACGGGCTCGCTCGGCGGCTCGCCGGAGACTGGCGGCAGGGGTCAGCAGGTGCCGCGTGCGGGTGTGCAGCGGCGCACGCACTGGCGCAGAACATGGCGGGCGAGGAGGGATGCGGGGGTCAGGAAGATCGCGGCGAGGTGTGCGAGGTGCGAAGCTTGCCGCGCGCGCGACGAGCGCCAGACGCGGCAATACAAGAAGCGGCGGCGAGTTGTATTCAGGGCAGCACGCGCCCGTTGTATTCGGCGCTGCTCCACTTGGTGCGCACAGCAACACCCGCACCCTTCTCTCCTCACCACCACCCGCTCCGGACGCTTATTAATCCCTCTCGTGGGCCCGTCTCGCTCCAGGACCCTTACACCTCTCAGCATGCCGCCCGCCAAGCGGTCGCGCCGCGCCTCGACGCCGTCCAGCGCCGCCTCCTCCTCCTCCACCTCGCCCTCGCCGCCGGCGCAGAAGCGCTCGCGCAAGCTCAGCAAGGCAGACACCGCCGACGACGGCGAGGACGACTACGAGGCGGAGCGAAGGCGGCGCATCGCCGAGAACGCCGCGCTGCTCGAGTCGCTGGGCCTGGGTGTGCGTGCTCGCCGTGCTCCGCCATCCCACGCCTCGCTGACCCCTCTCGCAGGGCGCACACAAGGAGGAGTTCCGCGCGCCCAAGCCGCCGCCCAAGCCCAAGGCGCCTCGCCCACGGCCCTCGTCGCCGGCCAGCGATGCTGAGCCGGCGCCCCTGCGCCGCTCGTCGCGTGCGCGGCCCGTCAAGCCAGAGCCCGAAGTGCGCCGCTCGAACCGCGCCGGACTGCGCAACTCGCAGGCGCGAGCAGCCTCGCCGCCCTCGCCGGCCGCCCGGCCGCAGCACTCGCTGCGCCGAGCGCCGTCGCCGCCGCCGCTCGTCATCCGCGCCTCGGCCAAGCGGGCGCCGCTGCCGACGCGCGGCAAGTCCAAGTACGGCGGACGCGCGCCGCTGCGCTTCGAGGCGGGCTACGAGCGCTTTGCGCCCAACCTCACGCCCGCCGAGATGCTGGCCGGCGGCATCTTTGGCGGCGGGCCGTTCCGCTCGCACCACAGCTCTGTCTTGCGGCGCGAGCTGGATGGACATGCCGATGCAGAGGAGTTTCCCGACGCGTGGTTCGAGGGCGTCGACGACGAGAAGCTGTGGAACGACGGCTACGACGCGGCGCAGAACCGCTTCGGCGTGCGTGCCGGCCAGACGCTGAGCGAGTGGGAGGAGGCCGGCTGGGTGCGCAGCTGCGACCCGCGCGGCTGGTGGCAGTGGTACTTCCGCTTCTACCTCGGGCGCCGCTGCGACGATGTAAGTGAAGAGCATGGGTGTGCGGCGCGTGTGCTGACAGTCGCGTGCCCAGGACGAGCGGCAGATCTCGCGCTGTGAGTGAGCATGTCTCCGCCGTTGTTACTCTTGAGGCTGACACAACTGCAGGGGTCTCGGGCGTGGGCCACAACGGGCGCTTCAAGAAGGCGCTCGTGCGCACGCTGCTCGTCAACGGCGCCGAGTGGGACGACGAGAGCGTGTCGCCGGTCGGTGCGTGTTGCTGTGTGCGCTGCTGGACGCTCTGCCGCGGCTGACACGCAAGCACAGTGCGCCAGACGCTGTGGCACTGGGCGTACGAGCTCGACGAGGCGAGCTTCCGCGCCATTGCGCCGACGGCGCGTTGAGTGCGATGTGGACGGGATATGACTTATGCTGTGCCAATCTAGAGACATATCTGCGCCCACTCTGCGCCCGTGATGATCATGAGCGTGCTTGCGTTGTCGAGACCGAGGCGCGCTTCTCCGAGCCTGGTGCGCTGCTGCGTGTCGTGTCGCGGCGGCGCGGCGGGCGCGCCTCCACTCCGCTCCTCCATCTTCCCGCCGCTCCTCCTCACCCACCTGTCGCGCCCACCATGTCCGCGCCTGCGTCCCAGGGCGGCGCCCAGAGCGTGCGGCTGCAGACGACGCAGGGCGCCATCGTGCTCGAGCTGTACGCCAATGAGGCGCCGCGAACCGTGCACAAGTGCGTCGTGCCGGCGCAGAGCAGCAGGGTGCAGTGCGCCGACGCAGAGCTGACGACGGGGGCCGTGGCTGCAGCTTCGTGACGCTGGCTCAGCGCGGCTATTACAACGGCGTGGTGCGTGCAATTTGTGAGGCTGGCTCTGCCCGGGACTGGGCGCTGACGCCTCGCTCGTGCGGCCGCAGGTCTTCCACCGGTGCGTCGGCGCGCTGCCGGCTGGCAGCTGGGCGCGGCGCAGAGCGCTGAGCAGAGGGCATGAGCTGACGGATGCTGACCATCGAATTGTGCGCTCGTGCTGGGCTATGAAAGGGTGTGAGTAGGTGGTGCTGCGTCAGGCGAAGAGCGAGAGAGCGGACGAGAGCGGCGAGGGCGGAAGCGCGGCGAGCGAGCGGGCGAGCGAGCAGACGCACGAGCGCGAGGGCAGCCCGAGAGCGCACACACCGGAGCAGCGGCAGCGCGTAGCTACCAGCCTCACTGGCGAGCCGGGCGTGCTGTTGTGTGGGTCATAAGCGCAGAAAGTGGAGACATGCGCGCAAGAGCCCGGAGCGAGAGGCGTGATGTGTAGCATGGTGCGCTTCGTGCATGCCTGCTGGCGACGGAGAGAAAGGCATGCAGCTCCTCGGCGATGGCTGGTCCAACGCTTCAGCAAGGCACGCCGCTCTCGCTCCTCTTTCCATGCCGTCTTTTCATTTCGTCCGCTCACACACCCCTTCGCAGCGTGCGTGACTTCATGATCCAGGGCGGCGACCCGACGGGCACAGGGCGCGGCGGTGCGAGCGTGTACGGCAAGGCGGTGCGTCTGCTCGTCCGGCTCGCCCTGCCCTCTATCCTGCTGACGTGCGGCATCGTGCCTCCACAGTTCGAGGACGAGATCTCTCCGGCGCTGCGCTTCACCGGCGCCGGCATTCTCGCCATGGCCAACAGCGGGCCGGGCACAAATGGCTCGCAGTTCGTGCGTCTGCCTCGGCCGTGCCTTGAGACAGCAGTCCGCTGACCTGCTGGCCCGCTCAGTTCATCACTTTGGCGCCGACGCCATTCCTCGAGCGCAAGCACACCATCTTCGGGCGCGTCTCGTCGGGCATGGAGGTCGTGCGGCGCCTCGGCCTCGTGGCAGTCGATGCAGACGACCGGTGAGGCACGCGCAAGGCGTGAGCTATCGAGACAGAGCTGATGCGTGCACCGCAGGCCGAGGGAGGAGATCAAGATTCTCAGCGCGCAGGTCGTGCAATGAAGCCGTGGTGGTCGGACGTGCAATGCAGCTCTGTGCCATCAAGCCTCGCTGCGAGTCTGACAGCGCCGCTGCTCGAGGCATGCCGCGCGGCGACTCAACTGGTGACTGCCAGGTAGACTGGCACGTCGCTTGGCCATGCAGCCGGCTCCCCCACGCTCGCTCTTCTGCGGCACCCCACAGCGGCGTGGGTGGCGTCTTCGCGCGTGCAGCACGCAAGCCGAATGGTTTGCAAGATATGTTTTGTCTCCGCCTGTCGCCAGTGCGACGGGCGGTGTTCTCATCGCGCTCCAGTGTGGAGCCCGACAAGGAAAGGGTTGCTACAGATGGGACACGTGTAGCGGCGCGTGTGGCGTGAGGCATGTGCAAGATGGTGGGGGTGAAGATGACGAACGAGACAGGCGGGGACGACAGGCAGAAGAGAAGATAGAATTAGGCCTTGGCCTCCTTCATCTCGACGTCGCCCTTCGGCACCTTGCGGGCGAGGATCTTCTTGCGGCTGAGAGGCGAAAGAACGTCAACGCTGCCCCATGATGCGCACCCTCCGCGCTTCCACTCACTCGGCATCAAGCTTGACCTTGGTGATGACGCAGTTGCTCGGGTGCACGGGCAGCATGACGGTGGCGCCGTTGCTCTTCTCGCGCGAGACACGCTCGACGTGGATGACCCACTTCTTGCGGTACACCTGCGACACGCGGCCCTCGCGGCCCTTGCTGCTGCCACGCACAATCAGCACCTCGTCGTCGCGGCGGATCGGCAGGGCGCGGACCTAAGAGGAGAGGGTCAGCACGGCTGCGATGCGCGATTGATGGCAAGAGAGAGCACGCGTCCACAGGGACACGCAGCACTGGCCCTGGCGCGGCGAGCACAGCGGCATGCAGCGAGCCTACGAGCATGCGTCCAGCACGCGCGCCGGAAAGACGAGCACTCTACGCTTCTGCGGGTCCGCCGACCCGCCATCGCGTCGTCCAGCGCTGCTCGCCACATGTCCCGCGCGTAGAAGCACGCCTCGTGCCGCCGCGCTCAGCCCTATCCCTGCGCATGTGCAAGCCCAACGTCTGCTGCCCTAGCCCTAGGCGCGACGCCCGCGTATCTACTGGCGATGGCTCGCGGCCGATGCTGCCGCGTCGTGCCGAGGTGCGCCCGGCCCTGTCGCACGCTCTGCGATGCAGCGACGTGCCACCCATGCGACCTCGAGCGACGCAACAACCGCCCTTCGGATCGACATGAAGGGCTGGCAGAGCCAGCGAGGCGGCCCGGGCAGCGACGCAGGCGTACAGCACCTGGCCCCGAGCCAGAGGGGCTTGAACCAAGGCTTCTGGCGAGGCCGCGACCTGCGCTCTGCGCTGCTCTGCGTCTTCCCTGCCGCGTGACCGCCTCTTCCGCGCTGCCTGCCCTCGCTGCCCTGCGCCGCCTCTCGCCTGCTGCGCTGCCCTTGCCCGACACTGCACTCAGCTGTCTCTGTGGTCGTTCTCTCCTCAATCTCGCTCCTACATGCGCCCTGCTGCTCTGAATCCCATCGCAACGCCGTGCCGTCCCATCGCCGCCGCTGCGCATACTCACGCCGTGCTCGGCGCGCAGCTCCTTGGTGAGGCTGGCGCTCATGATCTTGCGCTTCAGGTGCGAGGGCGCGGTGAAGTGCGCCTTGCGCGACACGCGGCGGCTGAACGAACATGGGGTCAGTATGGTGCTACGGACTGGCAGCATCGCCACCGCCGTCATGCGAAAGCAGAGGTACAGCCAGAGGTGCGACAGCATCTTTGCCGCCAGACGAGAGCACGGCTCAGGCGGGCAGCCGCCGGCCTCGCACCTCTGCGCTGCGCATGCGGCGTGCTGGCATGCCTGCGGGCACACTCACGAAGAGGAGACCATCTTGAGACTTGACGAGAGGGGGTGGGGTGAGGGTGACGGTAGCGTGAGGGCGGCGGCGGCAGCAGCGCAGGCGGCCACTGCAACTGCCGCGACGGCGCAGGAAGCGCCCAGTCGCACGCGCAGCTTCTGCGGGCCGCAGTGGCGCGGGCAGAAAGTCGCGCTGCGGCAGTCGCACGCGCTGGCTTTTCTCGTGCGACAAGTCCGTGGGAAAACAGTGCTGTTCCCACGCACTGCTCCGCCTCCACATCCCTTGATGCTCGCTCAGCACCCTGAGCGGCCTGCCTCCCGACCACCTCATCACCATGTCGCTGCCCACACAGCTCGCTCCGCTCCTCACGCGCCTCGCGCCCGGCAGCGGCGCCCTGCCGCCGCTGCAGGTCACGCACAGCACGCCCGCCGTGCTGCCGCCCGCCACGCTGGCCGCCGCCTTCCCGCACGCGTCGCCGCGCCTCAGTGCCGTGCTGGCGCTGTGCAACGACGAGGAGCGCGCCCACTCCATCGCGCAGGACAACGAGGGCGAGGCGACGTGCGACCTCGTGCATGCCATCCGTTAGTGCGGCGTGTGTCTTGCAGCGCTGCCAAGCTCACACTGCGCAGACCACCGCCGCGAGGCCGACTTCAGCAACTCAAAGGTGCGCCGCGCAGCTGCACCCCTGGCCCTCTCTCGCTGACACACCCGCAGTACTGGTACCGCACGCTCTCGCACCCGCTGCTGCCGCAGCTCTACGGCGACAAGGCGCCCGTGCAGCAGGCCTGCGCCCTCGTCGACGCCGTGCAGGCCGTGACGCGCGGCGCGGGCACGGCGTGCGGCGCCGGCCGCCTCGCCGAGCTCAAGGCGCGGCAGGCCGAGGAGCTGCGCGTGCTGCTGCAGTGGACGCTCGAGCAGGAGCAGGCCAAGTGAGGCGCAGCAGAGGCCGCGTCCGGCGTCTAGCCTAGTCGTGCCATGGCAGCTCTTCGGTGAGCGACTAGCCGCGCAGGCCATCGCCTTGCGTCTCATCGCGCATCTGCGCCACTATACCCCTCGTCTTGTCTCTACATACACTCCCGCCAGCCGAGCATGAATAAGTGGTGAGGCATTGAGCGGGAGCGCGAGCCGCAGTCGTGGCGAGCATGTACAGAATGTGTGCGAGAAGCGAGAGAAGCGATGCAGAGAGAGACGCGGGCCGGCGGACGGTAGCAGAGTCACGAGCGAGCAGGGCGGAGAGACCGAGAGAGGAAGACGGTGCAGGAGGCAGGAACGGGGCATGTCCACTGTTCACAGGTCGTCCAGATCGCTGTCCTCCTCATCGTCGTCGTCGGCCTCGGCGAGCCACTCGAGGAAGGGCGCAGCAGCCTTGCGCACGCGCTTAGACGCTGAGGAGAGCGACATGTCAGCGGGCATTGCGCTGCCTTACACGCCAGCAACGACTACTCACTCTCCTTGTCGACGTACTTCTTGCTCACTGCGATGCGCATAGTCAGCGGTCGCACCTCTGCGCAGTCAAGACGCGCCACTCACCGTGCGTGCCCCACGTCTGCACGACCTCCTCGTCGAGCGCGTCGAGCTGGTACAGCGCCATGAGCACCTTGGGCACGCCGTTGGGCACGAGCTCCGGGTACGTGACGCCCGCGAGGCGCTCGACGCCGCCCAGCAGCGACTTCTGGTGCTTCTCGCTCGACGTCATCTGCGCGGCAGGTGAGCAGCACGTCACGCGAAGGCGGGTCTCATGCACACGCACCTTGACGATGACAGCGCCATACTTCTCCACGTCCTTGGCCGCATCCTCGGAGATGAGGCCCTGGATGAGCACCTGCACGGCCTTGTGCTTCTTCTCAATGCCCAGCTCGACGGCCTTCTTGTACACCTCGGCGCTGGCGAGGTCCGTGCGGCCCTCGGAGCCGCCGGTGCGGTTGGCGAGGAGCCAGGTGCCAAACTGGTTGTATGGCGAATTCTCGTCATCCTCGCCCTCGTCGTCGTCGCCGAGCACGAGGTTCGCCTTGAGCGAGCTGGCGAGCGCCGCGGCGGCACGCGCCTTGACGGCCTCGTCGCTCGTGTCGACGCTCCACTGCACGTCGTCGGCGTCGTCCTCGGCCTCGTTGGCCTTGGGCATGTCCTTGGCGTCGGCGTTGATCTTGGCGGTGAAGTCATCCTCGTCGCTCTTGGCGTCGTCGTCGTCGCCGCCCTGCGCCTCGACGCTCTGGCCCGCCGCCTTGCCGGCGCCCTTTGCGCCCTTGGCCTTCTTCGGCGGCGGGTTCTTGGTGATGAAGGTGGTGAGCTTGTGGCGCATGTCGACGTCGCTGCGCTTGCCGCACGCCTTGCAGTCGCGCAGGATCATGCCGTCCTTCATGATCTTGAGGTCCGTCTCGGGGTTCTTGCAGCTGCCGCAGAGCACAAACTTGGCGATGAAGTCGTCGAGCAGCTTGCGCAGCGCGTCAGCCTGGTGTGCGCCGTTGACGATGTAGCGGTCCGCCTTCTCGTCGAACGTCGTCTGCGCGCCGAGCTCGCAGCCGAAGAACTTGGTCGGGTCTGCGCGAGGGGTCAGCCACAAGCTGCGGCATGCTCTGCACTCCACACGCACACGTCGGCGGGCGGCTGAGCGCACGGGCAATGTCGGACATGTTGGGGATCACCGTCTTGATGCCGTTGCCGCGGCCCTCGATCTTGGTCTGCAGCAGTGGCATGCTGCGGAGCGTGTCAGCAGTGCGAGCGGACGTATCGGCAGCAGGCAGCGCGCGCAGCACAGCAGCTCTTGCAGCACAGCGGAGGCATGGCAACGGGCGACGCAGCGGAGACACGCCCACGGCGGCGGGCAAGAGCGGCACCCAGCGCACGTCTCGCACGCTGCGCACGTCGATGCGGCGGCGAGACTGCAGGGCTGCCAACTCTGCACTGCACAGGCGTCGTGCGTCTGCGCTGCGCTGTCTGCACCTCGCGCTGCGCCTTGCGGTCTGTGTGCCCCGCAGCGCCGTGGCCGCCACGCTGCGCCGCTGCTGTGCCATCGCCGCCATGCTCCACCACGCTGCGCCGCTGTGCCGCGCCTGGCCCGTGGCACGCACCGGTAGCGGTAGAACTTGTCATCGACGTCGCGGCGGATGTTGACGACGGCCATGCTGGGCAGAGGCTAGCGGGAGGGCGGGGCACTTAGGCGGGGCGTGGCGGACGGGTGCGGCGCGCGCGGCAGGACGGACAGGAGGGCGAGGCGGAGGGTGGCACGGTCATATAACGCGGCAGCAGGATTGAGCGTAAGCGCGGAGGTGAGGCGGCGGAGAGACGTGCGGGAAGCGGCAGAGGCGCGGCCAGGAGGAGTGCGATGGAGGGCAGAAGGCAGGCGGCGCAGCGCAGCGCAGCAGCGGCCAAGAGTGTCTTGTGCGGCCCGCCGCCCGCGGCGCAGGCCGCCGCATCGGCGGCCGCGACGCTGGGCGGCGGCACGTGACGGCCGGTCGCACCCTCGCCTCCGCCCCGCCCGCCCACACTTCTGGCCCTCGCTGCAGGCCCAGCAGCGGTACGGGTAGTTTCGGTAGGGTCCCTAATTCATGAAGAGACCGTCCGAGGAGGTTGTGTCATCTGAAGACGCCATATGCGCCTGGCGACGACACGAGGTCTTGGAGCGTCACCCTAGGATCACTTGTCGCCCCAGCCGCATGCCTGTTGTCTCCTGCCTTCCTGCTACGCTGGAGTGACAAACGACAAACAGACTGCCGCCGCAGTCGCTGGGCAGGCATGTGGTGGCCACCCGCCGCCACACTCTGCTTCATGCGCGACGAGGTGGGGCGCAAGCCTGGTTCGCAGGCAACCCTTGAGCGCTCCGGACGCGGCGCTGCGCGGCGGCGTGCGAGTCTCACGCTGCCGCGCCGAGTGCCCAAATCGCGCCTCGTTGCGCTGCGCATCTCTCTACTCCACTCCACTCCACTCCACTCCACTCCACTCCACCCTCACCCTCACCAGCACCTCACCCACCCACGCGCCGCCATGTCGTACGGCTTCATGAACAAGCAGGGCGCCGCGTCGACGGGCAGCGAGGCCGCCGAGACGCCCATCCTCTGCGACACGTGCCTCGGGCCCAACCCGTACGTGCGCATGAGCAAGCAGGCCCACGGCAAGGAGTGCAAGGTGCGTCGCGCGTGCGGCGGCACGGCAGGGTGTGAGGGCGGAGGGCGGCAGCGCCGGCGAGGAGGCATGCGGCAACGCAGGCCAGCGCTGGGGCAGCAGCAGGCAGCTGCGGCGAGGAGGTGTGCGGCAAGGCAGACCAGCGCTCTGCTCGCCGCTCTGCACACGCCACGCGCCGGTGACATGCTGCGCAGCGGTGCCGTCGCCGGTGCAGCTTCAGCACAAGCTGCGCCTGCTTTGCACGATGCAGGCCTGCGTGGCAGTCGCTGCTGGCCGCTGTCGTGGTGCTGTCGCGCTCCGCCCCAGCATGCAGGCGGCCGTGGCATGACGGGCGCCTGCGCGGCTCGACAAGCCATGAGCTTGCAGCGATGAAGCCGGCGCGGCACTGCGCTCGCGGCACTGTCACCAGGCGTCCCACGCTGGCTGCAACTGCTGTGGGACATGCCATTCCCACTGCTGAGTGCTCCTGTCCATGCTGACACTGCGCACAGATCTGCGACCGCCCCTTTACCGTGTTCCGCTGGTCGCCCGGCGCGGGCATGCGCTTCAAGAAGACGGAGATCTGCACGACGTGCGCCAAGATCAAGAACGTGTGCCAGACGTGCATCCTCGACCTGCAGTACGGCCTGCCCGTGCAGGTGCGCGACACGGCCCTCGGCCTGCAGGGCGGCGCGCCGAGCAGCGACATCAACAAGCAGTACTACGTGCAGCGCGTCGAGGAGCAGGTGAGTGGCGATGCGGCGCACAGCGCGGCCAATGCGGTGTGTAGGCGGTGGTCGGCAGTGGCTCTCGAGGCCGCAGGCGCGAGTGGCAGGCTGGTGGGGTGTAGAGGTAACAGGCAGCGGGTGTCGATGTAGCACGCGGGAGCGGTGTTGTTCGGGCGCAGAGGCGACAAGCAGCGGCTCGTGGCGCAGCGGACAGTCGCAAAGGCGGCACCACACAATGCGCGCGCAATAGCAGGGCAAAGGCTCTGCCAGACGCTGTGCCTCGATGGCTTTGGAAGTCTGCTGCTAGCTGTGGACTCGGCCAGATCGGCGGACGCAGTGCGCTGCGATGCGCATCGCAGACCGGGCAGAGCCGCACGGAGCACTTGACGCTCCGTGCAGCGCGGCGGGTGCGTCGCCAGCTCTCGTAGAGGGAGACTGTCATTGCGGCCAGCGCAGCTCTGGCTGGTGCGCGTCTGATGTGAGAGAGCTCGCTGCGCCTCGACTGCGCATCGGTGCGCGTTGGGCTGCAGGCTCTCATGTCGCCACATCTCTGGCCACATGGCTGACATTTGCTTGCCTCTCAGCTCGAAGGGCAACCCGGCCAGTCACTACTGCCGTCCTCGGGACCCTCGTCGCGCGCCGGGCAAGATCTGCTGAAGCAGCTCTCGCGTGCACGCGGCGGCGCCGGCGGGCAGCCCAACTATAACCGCAACAAGCCTCACCTCTGCTCCTTCTACGCCAAGGGCACATGCACTCGCGGCGACGAGTGTCCGTTCCGCCACGAGCTGCCCGTCAAGAACGAGCTGTCGCAGCAGAACATCAAGGACCGGTGAGTGGCGCACGTGCTTCGACGCACAATGTGGCCTGCGCCGCTGCGCCCTTGCTGATGCCTTGGCGACGTGCGCAGCTTCCACGGCCGCAACGACCCAGTAGCGCGCAAGATTCTCGGCGGGCACGCAGCAGCAGCAGGGCTGGCACCGCCGGAAGACAAGGACGTGGTGCGTGCAGCGCTTGCCGCTCCGCCCTCGCGACCCACGTCGTGCTCACTCCCTCTTGCAGACATCACTCTTCCTCAGCGCGCTGCCGCCAACGATCACCGAGGACGCGATCCGCACGTGGTTCGTCACGCAGGTGCCGACGCTCAAGCCCGAGCACATCAAGAGCATCACGCTCGTGCCGGCATCAAAGTGCGCCTTTGTCAACTTCCGCCGGCGCGAGGAGGCCGAGGCGGCGGCGCTGCGCTGTGCCGTCAAGGTGCAGATCGAGGGGCAGGACGTGCGCGTGGCGTGGGGCCGGAGTCGGCCGGTGGGCAAGGGCAAGGCCGCAGCGAAGGCCGAGTAGCGGGGGCTGATCAGATTAGGTGCGAACGATGTGTAGACTACAACAGGTTGCGAGACAAGTGACGCAGGAGACGGCAGGGTGAGAGCACGTGCGGGCAGATGCGAGTTAGAGGATCCGGTCTAGGTGACGCAGAGAGGCGTGTATAGGCTATGCGATGCGCGCAAGACGCGGTGAGAGAACGGACCGCAGGCGCGGGTATGGAGTCACTCCACGGCAAGCGGCAAGAAGAGAAGGAGGAGAAAAGAGAGAATGAGGAGCAACGGCAAGCGGCAGACGTCGGCAGCGGCCCGGCTCTTCATTGCTGCGGCCTGCCCTGGCGTCCAGCGTCGTCGCTGCGCTGCTGCGGCTGCTGCTGCTGGCGGTAGCGGGACTGCTGCTGCTGCTGTTGGTACTGCTGGTACTGCTGCTGCGAAGGCATCCAGCTTTCGTCGAGGAAGCTGCTGTAGCCCGCACCGCTGCTGTCGCTCGACTGTTGCTGCTGTTGCTGCTGCTGCTGCTGCGGCTGCTGGCGCATGCCGCCCGACTGCGCCCAGCCGGCGCCCTGATCTGGCATGGCCATGCTGCCCGCCAACACGCTCGGGTAGCCATGTCCCTCCTTGGCACGCGCGGCGCTGGCGTGCATCTCAGCGGATGCCGCATTGGAGTACGCCTGCAGCGGATCCTGCTGCGAGGTTGACGACGGCCGCTGCATGCGCGAGCCGGTCGTGTCGGTGGCGGCGTCTGTCTGATAGTAGCCCTGCGCCGCTTGCTGCGCCATGTTCTGGCCGCGATCCAAGACGTAGTTGGGAAGCTGCGCCTGCGCTTGCGAGCCGAGCTCGTGGCTTCCGCCGCCGTCGTTCCGCGTCGCGAAGCGCTGCTGCGCAGAGCCGTCGGTGGCCTGAAGGCCGCGGCGGTCGTGCGGATCGAACATCTGCTGCGGCATGGCGAATGTCTGCGACTGGGCAAAGGACTGCGCCGGCGCGGCGACCATGCCGGCATTTTGCTGACCGAACGCCTGCGACGCGGCGTCCTGGAAGTACTGCGCGTTGGATGACCACTGGGAGCCGTCGCTCGACAGCGGCCCGAACGCCGACGCGCTGATGTCTGGCGCACCTTGCGAAGATGCTGGCGGCGCCTGCGCCGCCGCAGGTGCAGAGTGCGCGTGCGACTGGTCGGACGGGACGCCGGCGTTGAACGATGAGCGGGTGGACGAGCTCGTCTCTGCGCCGGGCTCGCCGTCGGAGCCAAACGCCAGGCCAGTCAGCGCGCTCGGTGGCGTCTGGGCCCGGGGCGGCGTGTTGTCGAGGTCGCCCTCGCCCGGCGAGCTCGCCATGTCCATGGCCAGAAAGCTGCGCTCCAGATGCGCGATCGTGAGCTCGACCGGCGTGCGGCGATAGCGCGGCGCCGTCTCGCGACGCTCCCTCGCCCACTTCTCCAGACCTGCACGCAGGCTGCAGCCGAGGAACTCGCAGGGCGGCCGCACTGGGCGGAACGTCACCGACGCAGACGGCTGGCCGGCCGAGGCGTGCGTCTCGATCGAGACCTCGATAAGGAAGTTCTCAAAGCCGCGAAGCAGGCCCAGCAGGATCGACTCGATCCGCGGGCCCGTCTCGAGGCGGCCGTTCCAGGTGTCGTTGCACATGAACTGCGTCTCGACGAGGTACTGCGGACAGTGATCGATGAGCACAAGTGCAGCGCAGGCGGCAACGAATCACACTCACCGTGCCGCAGTAGTTGACTGATGAGGTTACGGGCTGCAGTTAGCGACACGCTGGCGAGTCGCTCAATGTGCACTTACTATAGGTGACCAGGTCGGAGGGGATCGTGGCGATGCAGGGAAACAGCGCAGGCAGGCCGGTCGAGCTCAGCTTGCCCAGCACCAGCTCGTCGACGTGGTCGAAGCCGGGCCCGCAGTTCGAGAGCATCGAGCTGGTGAGCGAGACGACGGCCTCGGCGGCCGAGATGGCCTCGACGATGCTGCGCACCATCGGCATGTGCAGGGCGTGCTTGCCGCGCGTCTGCTCCACAATCTCGCCCATCGAGTAGAACTCCCACGATGGCTCACGGCAGAAGTCGGCGCGGACAAGGTTGCGCAGCGTCATGCTTTGCGTGACGTACAGCGAGAAGCGCACGCCGTGGAGCTGGGACACGCAGCGTCAGCCAGACGTTGCGAGACAGGAGCGGAAGGGTCACTCACCTCGTACAGCAGATTGTCCTTCATGAAGACCGTCCAGCGCTGCGCCGGCGCATCTTCGCGACCGGCGCTGAGCGCCTCGAGTTCCTCCAGCTCCAGCTCTATCGCCTGGCCTTTGCGCTGCAGCTTCCGGGGCGTGACCATGTCGCGCAGCAGCTCTTCCTGCGACATGGGCGTGAAGCGCCACTTGTGGCGGTACTCGTGCGCCTGCTCAAGAATGTCGGCGCGGCGGACGATGCAGATGAGGCGCGCGCGCGAGATGGCGTCCAGCGAGGACGACAGCGACACGACCGTGTCGCAGAGCATCGACACCGGCGTGAGGTCCACATCAAGCTCCTGCGCCAGCGGCAGCAAAGGATCCGCTTCGACGATGCCCAGTCGGTACTCGTCGGCAGCGAGACCGCACCACTGAGACAGCCAGATGTCACTCAGCACGACGCGTCAACGGGCAGCGAGCGAGACGACTCACCAGCACAGCGTGATGCAGCGCTTGCTGCTGCGGCGACTGCCAGCCGTCTCTCGCCGAGCGCCACTCGGGCCGCGCCTGCTCGGCCAGGTGCCGCAGCTGGCGGAAGGAGTCATAGATGCCGATGTTGTAGGCGTGGCGCCGAGCACAGCGCATGAGGAAGCGCCCTCGCAGGTCGGTGGAGTACTCGAGCATGCCGTCGTCGGGAAAGAGGATCGGGTTCTCGGCCGGACGAGGCCGAGGATCCTCCGAGAGCGTGTCGCACGGCCAGAACGGGCTGCAGGCCCGAGTCAGCAAAGCCGTGGGCGCACGGCGAGCACCACATACGCACAAGCGAGCGACGGCAACAAGGGCAAGGACGCCGTAGATGTCCGAGCGACTTGAGGCCAGCATGCGGCGCGCGTGTGCGTCGACGAGGGCGCGCAGCGGCAGTCTGAGCCGTCGACGGATGGCTTCCGAGGCGTGCGGCAGCGCGGCGAGGTGCAGCGCGGCGAGGTAGAACTGCGTCGTGTCGGACTCGCAGTCGTGGATGGATGCCGGCGCAGTCGGCATGGCGAGCACCGGCATGTGGATGTCATACATGCCCTCGAAGCTGCAGACAGGGTGTCAGCGGTGCGGACGGCGATGCCGCAGCATACACGCACATGGTCGACAGCTCCGCCTCGATCTCACGCGACATGAGCGGCGCCAGAGCGCTGAACAGGCTGTCGATGTGCTGCCGCGGCGCCATCGTCCAGCGCGGCTCGGGCACGTAGAGCTGCGGCAGCGGACGGAAGAGGCCCGGCACGCCGGCAGGGAAGAGCTCCGAGCCGCCGTGCTGCGCCGTATCGCGGCGAGGCTCGTAGTCGCGCATCAGCATGCAGCTCAGCGCCGAGGCGCCCGAGGCCATGCGGCCGTACCAGCGCAGGTCGCTGCGCGGCCGTGCCATGACCTCGTAGTCGTCGGGCGCGACTGGCGGCACGATGCGATGCGTGAGGCGGTAGCGCAGGCTGGCCAGACCGCGCGTGCTGCGTGCGGAGGTCAGCACAGGCGGACGACGTGCGCAGCGCGGCGGCGACGTACCGGTTGCGGTGCTTCCAGGCGAGATCGGCCTCGTTCTGCGTGTCGGGATTCTCGGTGGAGCGCGGCCGCTTGAGGCGCGCCAGGTCCGCCGCCGGCATCGTCGGCGGCGGCGGCTCGCCCTCGAAGATGCAGTCGAGCGAGAGCAGGTTGCAGCGGTGGCACACCGGCGGCGCACCCTCGGCGGCGGCATCGTAGCGGATCTCGCAGCGGGCCTGGACGTGTGGTTAGTGTGGCCGGTGCTGCCGGCCGCCGACGAGCACGCACCTTGAGCTTGCGGCACGGCAGACAGGCGCGCGACGCCTTGGGCCGCTTGCCGCGCCCCTTGGGCATGCGCGTTATGATCTCGGGCGCCGCCGGCGGTGCGGCCTGCGTGCCGCCGGCGTGCGAGGCGAAGGGCGGGCGTGCGGCGTCAAAGACGGGCAGCGAGCCGGCGCCATGCATGCTGAGGCTGCGCGAGAGGTGCACGCCCGGGCCGGCCGACGCCGCCTGCGACGCGGCCATGAGCTGCTCGAGCTGCGACGGCCCGGCGGCGCTGCCGCTGCTGCTGCCGGCGCCGGCGCCCGCACCGCTGAGGCTGTTGCGGCCGGTGCCCGCACGCGGCGCGGCGCCGTACTGCGGCGCCAGCGGGTGCCAGCTCATGGCGGCGCAGACGCGGATGCGAGGAGGGCCAGGGGCGCACGGAGCGGCGCGACAGACGAGGCGTGGACGCGAGGCAGGGCCGGCCGTCGGAAGGCGAGCGCGAGGGAGAGAGAGGGCCGGCGGTGCGCAGTGCCGGCGGGATGAGGGCGAGAGGAGAAGGGGCGAGCGAAGGGCGCGAGCAGGTTACGCTGCACGCCGGCCGAGACGTGAGACAGGAGCAAGGACGCCGCGACGGGATGGGGGTGGGAGGAGCAGCAGGGCACGGCGCATCACACGCGGCGAGAGGGCGCGCTAGTAGGGAGCAGTGCGGCGTCGACGTGGGAGCAGGAGACGGGTGCCGGCTGCGCTTGCGAGTGCGAGGTGCGTTGCTCGCAGCCGCCGCAGTGCTGCTGCACCTGCACCTGCGTCTGGGGGCAGGAGCCGGGACGGCGGCAGCAGCAGCGGCGCGCAAGGCCGTGCCGCCCCGGGGCGGCGTCGCGGTGCTGCGCCGCCATCGCCGCCGCGCCACAGCCGAATGCAGCACTCTTACTCCATCCGCACCGCTGCGATCTCACCCTCGCCCTCTCGCAGCGGCGGCGCACCGCAGACGCAGCTTCCATGCAGCGCCGCACCCGCAGGGCAAGCGAGGGTAGCGTGTGCGGCGCACGACTCCGCCCACAGCGGGTGCGGCTGCGGGCAAGCAGCCGCCAGGGCAGCAGCGCCCATGCACGGCACGCGGCGTGGCGGCGCAGGCGAGGCAAGGCAGCGCTGCTTGTGCGCAAGGCTCCGACAGAGGCACAACGAGAGGCGGGCGGCGGCGGTGAATTTGACGCCAGCGCCAGCCAGCCACCCGCGTCTTGCCGTCGGGCAGCCGCGAGCGTGCCGATGCCGCTTCCGAGCCAGCGGTGCAGAGAGCTGCAGAGTGCGAGCACGGTGCGTCTCGCGCGAGGGGCCGCCGAGCACTCTGCGGCGCCTTCTTGCCCTCATGTGAAACGCGGGCGGCAGAGCAGCAGCGGCACACTCTCTGCGCTCTCGGCAGGAAAGGAAGCAGGCGCGCAGAGTGCGGCACGGCCGTTGGCGGAAGCGCTCGGCGCTGCCGCACGCAGCGGTAGGCCTCGCGGGCGAGGCGGCGCGAGAGCAACTTCGCGCACGAGATGGGCCTTGTGGGCGGCACATGCTTGCGCTTGCAGCGCGGCTGCAGCGCGCAGCCGCGGCACCAGCGCACGGGCGGAGTTGTGCGCGGCGGCGCTGCTGCAAGGCAAGGCCACATCGGCTGGAGCCGAGATGCGGCCCTCTGCAGCGGCCGTGTCACGCAGATGCAGCGTCGCACACCGGCGGGGGCACTGCGCCAGTCGTCGCGCAAAGCTGGCCTCTTTTAGACGTCGCGCGCAGGCCAGGCGGCCGATCCTGCGTGCGCCTGCTGCACGTCGGCGCCGCACCGCCTGCCCATCGGCAGCGGGCGCCGCCACACGCGCGAGTAAGCCGAACGCTCCGCCGCGAGACACGCGCGGCGGGCAGTGCGGCAGTGTGTCCGGCTGATCTCGCAGCCGAGCCGCAGCGCAGCAGCAGGCAGGTGCAGACGTGCAGTGCAGCGGCGGGCCACGGCGGCGTCTGCGTCATGCGCACGCGGTGCGGACGCCTGCTCGTCGCTGTCCAATGGCACGCCTCGCCGTCCCGCTCGGCGACGGCGCCAGGCCTATCTCTCCGCACCACCAGACGAGCGCCTTCTGCCCATTCCGCGCCGGCAGCGGTACAGAAGCCGCAGCGCCAGCCTCGGGACGCTGCCCGACGGCGGCGAGCAAGCGGCGGCCGTGCGTGACCCTGCGGCCTGCGGCTGCTGGCGCTCGGCGCACGGAGCGTGCACGGGGGCGGGCAGCGACCAGCACCAGGGGCAGCCGCAGCGTGCCGGGTGCTGCTTGGCAGGCACGGCGACAGCTCCCGCATCCGCCATGCCGGCGGGTGTGTTTGCCCAGATGCGATGCGCCAGGCGCTCCTCGCTTCGAGAAGCAGCCTGGGCGCTGCTTTGCGCTCTCGCTCCTCGCTGCCAGTCCTGCCTCCGAAGTCGCCGCACGGCCGTGCAGCGGCTGGGGCTGCATGCTGGGCGGCGCTGTCTTGCGCCGTTGCTCGGGTGCACCGCGCTCGCCACCGCCGCTGTGCTGCGCTGCCAGATTGATAGGCTTTGAGGCCTCCAGCAGCCGGGCGTGCATGACAGCACGCTGCTCTGATGCAGGCCTGCGAGCTGTCTGTGCGGCGCCGGTGCTGGCTTTGCAGGCGCCGCACAGCCGTCGAGATTTAGAATTTCGCGCGCATCGCCCTCGCATCGCGCCGCATCGCCGCCGGCCGCGATGGCAGCGCCGCGCGCCCGTCGCATCGGAGGCCGGCCTGCTGACCCACGCCGGCTCCGGTCGGGCACCTGCTGCGCACGCACCTCCGCCGTGGGGTGCATCTCTCCGCCCGTGGTGCGTGTGCACGGAATTCCCATCCACTCGCACTTGCGGATGCCGGCTGCTGGAGCGTGCCGCAGATTTGCGAGGGCGCCCCCGACGGATGCCGCCATCGCGGCGCATCGCCCGACCGCCGCGATGCTGCTGCAGATCTGCGTGCGGCCGAATGCCCGCCGCGCAGGTAGCCCCGGGGCTAGCGCACCGCACCGCCCGAGCATGCTGGGTGCTGCTGAGCCGCTGGCACGGCGACGGCACATGCATCACCAGCACAGGCACAAGCGCAGGGTCTTGCTGCGTGGGGGCGCAAGGTCCGCCGCGCCATGCGGCCCCTTGCCCCATGGGCGTGCGCGCGCGCGCGCGACGAGGGCCTCCGCACCACGCCGCCTCGCCGCCGCCATGCCTGCTGCTTCTGCTTGCCTCGCTCCTGTCGCTGCAGCGCAAGATGTATCCTCCGCTTACGCCAGCAGGCAATCGCTGCCCCAGCGCCGACGAGGCGGCGTCGACGAGCAGCACGAGGCGGTGCAGCGCAAAGCGACATCCCCATGGGCGGCGGCGGCGGCCCTCGTTGCCATGCTCCCCTGCGTCTGCGGCGCACCGCCACGCCGTGCGGTGCTTCGAGCTTGCTCCTCTCCTGCAGAAGATTAGCCAGTCGCAGCGACGGCGGGCAAGAGCATCGTGCGTGCGCCACAGTCCGTCACGCACGCCGCGCCTGCCACCGCACGCCAGACGAGCGCCGAGGTCTAGAACCCCCTTGGGCGACCGCTGTCCACGTCGCCGCCCGGCTGAGCGGCTGTTGCCGGCGCGGACGCTCGGCGTGCTCGGGCACGAAGGACGTCGAGCTCGGCCTCGCACTCGGATTCCGACGGCTGCACGTCGGGCAAGATGCACGCGGCGCGGTGCGCTGCAGGCACGCCGCTACCGCCTCGTCACATGGCCATGCGCCCGGCGCTACGCGTGCATGGGAGCCGGGCCAACGCATCGCTGCGCGGGTGCGAGGTGTGCGGCGGTGGCGAGTGTGCGTCTGCCGGCGTCGCAGCATCCCTGCTGGCCCCGCCTGGCGCTGCCTTCTGCGGTGCTGCTCGCAGGCAACGCCGTGCCGTGGCGCTGCGGCATACTTGCTGCTGGCCGCCGGCGCCGGCGCCGCCCGCGCTCGCGAGGGCCGGACGCGCAGCGGGACGCGCCTGCGCCTAGCGCCGCGTCCCGGCGTCGCTGCATCGCGCTTGCCTTCCGACGGAGCACGCTCGCGGCCCACGCGCCGCCGCGCCCCGCTTCCTCTCCCACACCATTCGTCGAAGCCAAGACAGGCGGCGTGGGGCGTTGCTGAGGTAAGCTAGCAGAGGGTCTAGACCCTGAGAGCCGAGCAGCGGGGCGGCACGGGTGCCTGCGCGCGGCGTCTTGGCCGGCGCGGCGGCGACGTGTGCGCGTCCCAGCCGCGCGCTCCCAGGGGCGAGGAGGCGGACCCCTGGGGGCGCTCGCTCGGGCGCTCGGACTCGCGCGAGAAGAGCTGTCCGGACGCTTCACTCGCGCGAGAGACAGACGGTCCGCACATCTCTCATTAAGATTTGCATGCCACGCCGCCACGCCGGCAAATCAAAGGTGGAGCCGCTGATGCGTGCCGCGCATCGGGTCGCGCCTGATGCTGTCTGCTCGCTCGCCGAGCCGTCGCCGCTGCAGGCAAGCCGGAGCGCCGCGTGCGCCACGCTGGTGCTGCCGCAGACTGACGTCGGGGCCGCAGCAGGTGCAGCGGGTGGTGTTGCTGTGATGCGACGTACGCCGCAAACATTGCCGGCGCTCGGTGCGGCGCGCCCGGCCGGCGGCTGTGGCGCAAGCCGGGTATACTTTGTCGGTGCGCGAGTCGGGCCGCGGCTGGGACGAGAAGATCGTGTTGCGCCGCCTCGTCACCACAATCATGCATCTCGCACGGCCTTGCACACGGGAGAGACGCTTCATTTCATGTTTCAAGAGGCACACGCGGCTGGTTGGATTGTGTAGCGGGGCAGGACGAGACGCGGCGGCGCGGCACGGGGCGGTGTTGGTGGGAGGGGCTGGTCGAAGAAATGGAGGCACGCAAGATCTTCGACGGAGGAGGGGACTTCGTCTTCGGGGGCGCGAGGGAGAGGGAAATGGGACAGGAGACGGGCGGATCGGAGCACGGCGAGACGGAGAGGCAGAGCGGCGAGCAGGCGTGCTTCAGGTGTACGTGCTCCGCTGGCCGTACGGGTAGCCCTGCTGCGGCTGCTGGCCGCCTTGCTGCTGCTGCTGCTGCTGCTGCGGCGGCGGCGGCTGCTGGCCACCCATGCCGAGAGCACCGAACGGCGAGCCGTTGCCGTGCGCCTCGAAGGGCGAAAAGGAGCCTCCGTACGACTGCTGCTGCGCCTGCTGCGGCTGCGAGCTCCACGACATGACGGCCGGGTCTGCAAAGGGCCGGTCGCCGGCCGCGTTGCCAAACGGCGCACCCTGCGCGTACTGCTGCTGTTGCTGCTGGCGACGCGCATCGGGACGAGCAGCCGCAGCCGCCATCAGCTGCGCCAGGAGCGGGTCGGACGGGTTGCCCGTCGAAGGCGCCGAGGCGGGCGAGTTGCTGGCGTTGGGCCCGCCCGCGCCGAAGAAGCCGCCGTGACGCGGAGCGTGCTCGGTGCTCGGCGAGACGGCGTAGCCGGCGCCGTTGCCGCTCTTGAGCGCGTGGCCATTGGCGTTCGCAGCGGCGGCGTTGCGCTGCAGCTCGGCGAGCCAGCTGGCGTTGCCGTTGAGCGGCTGCTGCTGCAGGTGCTTCTGCAGGCTCTGCTGGTGCTGCACGTGCGGCGAGAAGTGCGGCGCGGCGAGCGGCGAGGCGTGGCCCAGCAGGTTCGAGGCGTAGCTGCCCGCACCGCCAGCGCCGGCGCCGCTGCCGTTCGCGAGCCCGAAGCCTGGCGGCGGTCCCGCGCGGGGGCCGCCAAACGGCGACGTGCGTGCAGCACCAAAGTCGCCGCGCCCGTACTGCGTCTGGTACGCCTGCAGGTGCGCAGCGTGGTCGTGCGCGTGCTGAGGCGCGTGGCTGTGCGGGTGCTGGTGCATCGACTGCTGCGCGTGCTGTTGCTGCTGCTGCTGCTGCGCTTGCTGTTGAGCCTGCTGCTGCTGCTGCTGCTGCTGCTGCTGCTGCTGCTGCTGCTGCTGTTGCTGGGCGTGCTGCTGCTGCTGCGCCTGCTGGTGCTGCTGTTGCTGTTGCTGCGCCTGCAGGTGGTGCTGCTGTGCGAGATGCTGCTGGCTCTGCTGGTGTTGCTGCTGCGGCTGCTGCGGCGTATGCTGCTGCTGCTGCCGAGACACACCGCCGTCGCTCTGCAGCTCGTGCGCGTCGAACACGCCGCTCAGGATGCCAGAGACGTCGCGGTCGCGCATGCTGAGGGCCAGCGCGTCGTCGTCGACCGCCTTGCTTTCCTCTGCGCCGGACGCGTGCCCGTTGCTGCCAAACTGCTCGCGCATCTGCTGGCTCTGCGCATGGGCTTGCTGCAGAGCCGCCGGCAGCAGCGGTGCGCTGGCACGGAAGAACGGCGAGTTGCTTGCCGAGCCGGCGGAGCCGACGCTCTCCTTGCGCTTCGCAAAGCCGAAGCGGCTCGCTCGCTTCTTGCCGCCATCGGCCTGCTCGCCGCCAGACGCCGCGTCCTCGTCGTCGTCCACCGCGCTGCTCTGTCCGCCTCGCTCTTCAGACAACGTACGGCGCATCTCCTCGATGGCTGCGAAGGGATCCGCCGTGGAGCCTTCCTCGGCCGTCGTGGCGACGGAGGCAGTGCTCACGCTCTCGCCTGCGCCGGACGCGAACGGGTCGAAGGAGCCGCTATACGAGCCGAAGAACGAAGAGGGCGCCGGCGATGCCGAGTTGCTGCGGTTCGGTGTTCCCAGCCCTGGTGGCGCGCCGACGACGCTGCCGCCGAAGCCACCGAGGCCCGGCGGAGGCACGCCCATCGGACTGAACGCGCCAAACGCCTGGCCAACGCCCGTAGCGCCGCCTGCGCCGACAGCCGCGCCCTTGCGCGCCTCGGACTCGGGCAGATTGAAGCAGAAATCGCCGCCATTACGGAACGAGCGCAGCGCATCGTCGAAGTCGGGGAATGGGCTCGAGCGCGGCTCAGCATGAGCCTCGGCGTCGCGGCGCGCGAGCATGTCATCGAGCAGAGCCTGCGCCGACGAGCTCGGCTGGTACGTCGACGCCGTGTCGGCAGACGAGCCGGACGGCGGAGCGAGCTCAGGCGTGCTGCTCGACGGCGTGGCGGCGCGCGATGGAGGCAGGCCTGGCGGCGGCCCTGAAGCAGCCACTCGCGACAGGCCTGGCGGTGCCGGAGGGAGTCCTGGCGGTCGCGGAGTGCCGGTCCCGCTTTCGCTCTCGACAGGCGCTGCGGACGGTCGCGGCGTTGCGGCACCCGACGAGGCAGGCGTCGTGCGCGAAAGACCAGGCGGCAGCACTGGCGTGGCGGCCGCGACCTCGGGCGCCGGCGACTCCGGTGCAGAGCCTGGTGCGTCCGCTGAGACAGCAGTGACGATCGTCGGCCGCGTCGCGCGCCCTCCTCTTGGTGCTGTTGGCGGAGCTGCGGCAGCGCTCTGCTTCTGCGGCGAGTCGGGCGCAGCGGCGGGCGGATCTGCGGCGGCAGCAGCGGCCACAGCTGCTGCCGCAGCAGCAGCAGACGCGGCAGCAGCGGCGGCTGCAGCCTGTTGCTTTGCTGCAGCGGCCTGTTGCTTCTGCGCCTGATTCGCCTTGCGCGTGGCCTCGCGGCTGGCGGCGGCCGCAGCGAGCGACGGCAGGTCGGCGTCGCGGATCACGCTGCTGGCCGTCTGCGCAATCGGCGTCGACGGCGTGCCCGGCGCCTTTGCACTAGCCCAGCTGGCCGTCTTTGGCAGGGCCGACGCCTCGATGCCCGAGCTCGTCAGTGCGCCGGAGGAGCTCACCAACCCACTGGCGTCCGCCGAGGACGAGTCACTGCGACGCAGGGCAGACGGCATCGGCGCGGACGAGGGCACAACGGTCTTGCCGCCCTTGAACTCAGTGTCCTTTGCCGCGTGACGTCTGCAGTGCAGAGCGCGTGAGCACGTTCCCGGACTCGCAGCGCGCGACAACACTCACAGTGTGCTGAGGTCTTCCTTTGTGAACGAGTCGCCCTCCTCGCCCGGCTCGTGCAGGTACGTGCATGTCGGCAGCGTGCACGGCAGGTTGCGCAGGTACGTCGTGCAGTACTTGGTCGTGCCGTAGCTGGCACGAATCGTCTTGCCGTCCGGCCCTTTCGACCCGTCGATGGCCACGATGGCGCGCGCGGCATCCTCCTTGCGGTGGTACGTCACGTACACGCCGAGCGCAGACTCGGACGTGCCCATGACGAGCTTGGAGGCCGTCGTGCGCTTCGAGATGAGCACCTTGCTGATGCGGCCGTACTGGCCAAAGTAGTCGTTGGAGCGCAGCGTAGGGATGAACTGCGCGCGCAGGTCGTCAGCACCTAGCGCAGCGGTCCACGCACGCGGCACCCACCTCTTCCTTGGCCAGCTTCGGACTCAGGCCGACAACGTAGACGAGATTCTTCTGCACGACGCGCATGTTGGCGAGGTGCTTGCGGTTCATCGCCTCGAGCTCCTTGCGCTCGCGCTCCTTTTGCTTTTTGCTCTGCGTGAGGCGCTTGATTCTGCGAGGAGCATTGTGAGCGGCGGAGCACGCGGCGCGCGTGGCTCGTGCGGCTCACTCTTCTGCTGTCATGGGCGTGAACTCGACGGCCTGGTCGGAGTACTTCCGCCGGCACGCCGGACAGCGGCCGTTGAGATTTTGCTTGATGTGGTGCCAGCAGAAGCGGCAGATCTAGACGGAGCGAGGAGAGCGTGAGCGGCCGCCGCGCGGCACGGGCACTGGGCGCCGACGCACCTGGTAGCCGCACGGACACGGCCGGAAGTTGGCGTCGGAGAGGTCGATCTCCTCGAGACACAGCGGACAGTCGAGGTCCTCCTGCGTGGCGGCGCATCAGCAGCGCGTCGCAGGCGGCCCGGGCGGCACGCGCTGGCGCCGGCGGCACACGCCGCAGGCCCACTCACATCGTCGTCGCTCCAGTACGCATCCTGCAGGCGGCAGTTCTGCGCTGCCGAGGCGTCGACCTTGGCCGGCGGCGGCGGCAGGCCCTCGCGCTCCTTTTCCGCCTGTGCCGTCGCGGCGGCGGCGGCGGCGGGCGTGAGCGGCTTGGGCGGCGAGAGGCCGAAGCCGTGCGCCGAGGCGGCGGCGAGCGACGCCGTGGCGGCGAGGCCGAGCGGCGGGAACGGCGAGCCGCCGCCGCCGAGGGGCGACGAGGCATGGTGCGGATGGTGGTGCGCGTGGCTGCCGGCGCCGCTGCCGCTGCCGCTGGCGCCCAGGCTGGCCGACGACGCGGGACGCGGCACCATGCTGCACTGCCGCGGCCGCTCGGGCGGAGTGCGAGGAGGCGGCGCTCAGGGCGCGGGGGCAAACGGGGCGGCGCTGGCACGGCGGTGTCGCAGAGCGCGGCAGGTAGTGGTGGTGGTGGAGACGGACGGGTGGAGCTGGCGGAGCGTGCGGCGCAGAGGACGCGCAGCAGAGCACGGATGCGACGAGAAGCGCGCGCGCGGCAGGCGTGCGGTGGCCGCGACGGTCGGCGGCGGTGCGGCTGCTGCGAGTGTGGTGCGCAGCGGAGCGCAGCGGTGCGTGTGGTGCGGTGAGAGGCGAGCTCGCTGCTGCTCTGTGCATGCGACGCTGGCTGCGTCCTGCGGCCGAGGCTGCGATGCTGGCCACTTTCGCCGCTGCTCAGCATCGACGGCGGCGGCGGCCCGCGCGACGCGGTGCGGCGCGCGCCGGCGCCTCTCTTCTCCTGCCGCCTCTGCCTCGTCTGCGCGGCGCGAGCTGCAGCCGTGACGCGCAGAGAGAGGCGTCGATGTTCGCGCTGCAGCCCACACGCCGCCAGGTGCATTCGTCGCTCCTTGATACGAGGCAGCAGCAGCACCGGCCAGAATGCAGCAGACATGCATTCCGACCATGCCAGTGCGCAGAGGCACACCCTGCGTGCAGGGAGCGCAGGCCACAGCCGTCTGAGCGGAGGCCGCGCGCAAGTGCCGCGCAGCGCGTGTGAACGGCGGAGTCGCTCGCGCCACGTCCGCACGGCTCCATCCCCGCCCCGACCCCTGGGTCGCCTCACATGCGGAGCGCCGGACCGGGCTTGCACGCTCGTCACATCGGGCCGGCTCAGGCGTGCACATGCGGCAGACCCGCAGCTACACGCGCGCGCGCGCGCGCAAGTCAGTCAGGATCCATGTATTACACCCATGCGCCGACGTCTAGAGGCCGAGCGACACGCCCGGCTGCAGCTTGCTCATCGGCACCTTGTGCACAAAGGCCGCCGAGGCCTTGGCCATTGTCGGCGAGGCACGCGAGATGGCGTCGGTCTGCACAGGGGCAGCACGGGTCAGCAGGCGCGAAAGTATCGTGCAGCGCCGCGCACGCACCTGGTAGAAGTTCTGGATCGGGCGCAGCAGCGGCGCGCCCGTGATCTCCTTCTTGCCCGCACTCCGCACCAGCTCCTTGAGGCCGAGGCGCGCCGTCTCCTGCGCCGTCGGCTCGTGCTGGTCGTAGCGCACGAGCGTCGGCGACACGTCGAACATGCGGTCGCGCACGTCCATCGTCTCGGCGTACGGCAATGGCGTCTGCAGCACCTCGGCCAGCGCGCGCACGATCTTCCAGTCCTCGCGCGCCGCGCCCGGCGGCGGCACGGCGGCGCGCGTCAGCTGCGTGCGGCCCTCGGTGTTGACAAACGTGGCGCTCTTCTCCGTGTACGCGGCGCCCGGCAGGCACACGTCGGCGTACTGCGCGCCCGCGTCGCCGTGGTGGCCCTGGTACACGACAAAGGCGTCGCGCGGGATGCGCTCCGGCGCAAAGTCGTCGGCGCCGAGCAGGTACACGAACTTGGCCGGCGTGCTCGAGCTGCTCGCCGCGGCCGAGTAGCCAATGTCGAGCGCCGCGGCGCGCGACGCCGTGCGCTGCAGCACGTTGTAGCCGTTCCACTCGGGCGTCAGGAACTTGTCGGCGTGCTTCTCCACCAGCTTCGCCACGGCCGCCAGCGTCGCGGCGCCGTCGACGTGCTCCGCCACGCTGCTGCCCACGATGATCATCGGCCGCTTGGCGCCGAGGAACTTCTTGGCAAAGTCGCCCTTGCCCGACGCCAGCTGCGTCAGCGCCGAGGCGTCGGTGCCGACGTGCGCATACTCGTACGTCAGGTCGACCTTCTCGCCGATGAGGCCGACGTCGAGGCCCTTGTGCAGGTACGCCTTGCGTATGCGCGTGTTGACAATGGCCGCCTCGTGCCGCGGGTTCGTGCCCACGAGCAGCAGCACGTCGGCGTCCTCGATGCCGGCAATCGTCGAGTTGAACGTGTAGTTGGCGCGCACATCGACGCCCGTCGCCGCGGGCAGCTGCCCGGCGGGCAGGTCCGTCGTCAGGTTCTCCGAGCCGAGGCGGTTGATGAGGTCCTTGAGCACCACCATGCTCTCGGCATCGGCCAGCGGGCCGACGATGGCCTGGATCTCATCGCCCTTGGCGCCCGACGCGGCAAGGCCCTCGGCGACGGTGGCCAGCGCCTCGGGCCACGACGCCGCGACGAAGCGGTCGCCCTGCTTGATCAGCGGCGTCGTGAGGCGCTGGTACTTGAGGCCGTCGACGGCAAAGCGCGTCTTGTCGTTGATCCACTCCTCGTTGACGTCGTCGTTGGTGCGCGGCAGCACGCGCATCACCTGCACGCCGCGCGAGTCGACGCGGATGTTCGAGCCGACGGCGTCGAGCACGTCGATGGACTCGGTCTTCTTGAGCTCCCACGGCCGCGCCGTAAAGGCGTACGGCTTGGCCGTCAGCGCGCCGACGGGGCACACTGTGGCGCGTGTCAGCGCATGTGCGCCTGTCGCGGCGCCCCGCAGCCGGTGCAGACTCACAGTCGATGATGTTGCCGCTCATCTCCGAGTCCATCGTCTTCTCAATGTACGTGCCAATCTGCAGGTCGTTGCCACGGCCGCTCGTGCCCATGTCCTGCACGCCTGCAATGTCGTTGCTGAAGCGCACGCAGCGCGTGCAGTGGATGCAGCGCGTCATGACCGTCTTGACGAGCGGGCCGAGGTTCTTGTCCTCGACGGCGCGCTTGCCTGCCATCTCGTGGAAGCGGCCGCGGTCCGCGCCGTAGCGCATCGACTGGTCCTGCAGGTCGCACTGTGGCGAGAGCGGATGTCAGCGCGTGATATGGAGCTTCGCAGGGCAGCACGCACCTCGCCACCCCAGTCGCAGATCGGGCAGTCAAGCGGGCTGATATGGGGTCAGCACGAGCAGGGTGGAGGGGCTGTGCGGCAGAGGGTCTCACTGGTTCTGCAGCAGGAACTGTGGCGCAGCGGAGGCGTCAGCTGTGTTGGAAGCGAGAGCCACGACTCAGGCTCACCATCATGACGTTCTGGAGCGGGCGCAGGGCAGCGTCAGTGGGAGCGCAGCCGCGGCGGCCGTGCCACTCACCTCGCGCGCCTTGGCGACGAGCGGCGAGTCGGTGAAGATCTGCTGGCCGGGCATGGCAGGGAACGCGCACGAGGCGACGGGCTTCGGCGCGCCCTTGCTCTCGACGAGGCACATGCGGCAGTTGCCTGCGATTTGCAGCTGTGGCCGCGGCGCAGCGTCAGCAGCAGCGGCAGCGACACGGCACCAGCGACAACGACGACGACGCACCCGCTCGTGGTAGCAGAAGCGCGGGATCTGCGCGCCGGCCTTCTCGCAGGCCTGGATGAGCGCCGTGCCCTGCTCCACCTCGACCTCGTTGCCATTGACGAAGAGCTTGATCATCTTCGGCGGCGGCGCGTCGGCGGGGCGCGCCTGGGCCGCGGCGGGCGAGGCGTGCAGGCTGCGGGCGCCGGCACGCAGCGCGGCAGGCGCGCCGGCGCGCGCGAGCGCAGGTAGGGCGCGGAGCGGGAGCATCGCGGGCGTGGGGGGTGGTGGGTGCGAGGGACGCGGACGGGTGCGATGCGATGGCGCGTGTGCCGTGCGCCGTCGCTGTGCTGATGCGCTGCGTGCGACTGGCTGCCGTGCGGCGGCGACGGCGCTGCTCACGCTGCTGCGACGCCGGCCAGCCACACGCCAGTCGGCCGCCGCCTGCGCCGCACTGCCGCCGTCGCGCCCGCCAACCAGCAGCCGCGGCTCCGTCACACGCGCTGCTGTAGTCGCACTACAACATCCCCGCCGTGCGCTGTATTCGCCCGCCCGTCGCCGCACGGCCCCGCTTCACCGTCCCTCCACCACCCTCGCCTGCCCAGCATGGTCCTCGCCGACCTCGGCCGCCGCATCACCAGCGCGCTCAGCGACCTCTCCAAGGCGCCCGTGCTCGACGGCGCGGCCATCGATGCGCTGCTCAAGCAGGTCTGCGCCGCGCTGCTCGCCGCCGACGTCAATGTGCGCCTCGTGTCGCGCCTGCGCGACGCCGTGCGCAAGGACGTCGCCGACGCCCTCAACACCAACGACAAGGGCCAGGCGGAGCGCATGACCGAGGTGCAGCGCCACAACGTCGTGCAGAAGGTGCGTGGCTGCGCTGCGCCGGCTGCTGCCCGTGCGGTGCTGATCGCCGCGCTGCCAGGCCATCTTTGACCAGCTCGTCGCGCTCGTCGACCCGGGCATCGAGGCCTGGGTGCCCAAGAAGGGGCGCGCCAACGTCATCATGTGCGTGCTGCGGTGTGTGCCGCAGCGGCTCCGCACTCACCTCGCCACAGGTTCGTCGGTCTGCAGGGCTCCGGCAAGACGACGTCGTGCACCAAGCTCGCGCTCTACTACCAGAAGCGCGGCTTCAAGGTCGGCCTCGTCTGCGCCGACACGTTCCGCGCCGGTGCGTTCGACCAGCTCAAGCAGAACGCCTCCAAGGCGGGCATCCCGTTCTACGGCTCCTACACCGAGTCGGACCCCGTCTCCATCGCCGCGTCCGGCGTCGAGTCGTTCAAGAGCGGCAAGTTTGACGTCATCATCGTCGACACGTCGGGCCGCCACCGCGCCGAGACGGAGCTCTTCCGCGAGATGGTCGAGATTGCCGAGGCGACGAAGCCCGACCAGACGATCATGGTCGTGGACGCGAGCATCGGCCAGGCCGCCGAGGCGCAGGCCAAGGCGTTCAAGGAGGCGGCCGACTTTGGCGGCATCTTTGTGACGAAGCTGGACGGACATGCCAAGGGCGGTGGCGCCATCTCTGCGTGAGTGCGCGGCAGCGGCGGTGGTGGCGGCGGCGGCGGCGGCGGTGGTGGTGGCAGCAGCGATGACGCTCATTCTCGCTCCTTCACAGCGTCGCGGCGACAAAGACGCCGATCCTCTTCCTCGGCCTCGGCGAGCACGTCACGGATCTCGAGACGTTCCGCCCGCAGCCATTCATCTCCAAGATGCTCGGCATGGGCGACATGTCGGGCCTGCTCGAGAAGGTGCAGGAGGTGCAGCAGATGCAGGACCCGAAGAAGCAGCAGGCCATGCTCGAGAAGATTGAGCAGGGCGGCGTGTTCAGCCTGCGCGACTGGCGCGAGCAGGTCGGCAACCTCATGAACATGTGAGCAGCGGCGGGTGCGGAGTGGAAGCTGCGAGGACTGACAGCGCGCGCGCAGGGGCCCGCTGTCGAAGATCGCCGGCATGATCCCGGGCCTCGGCCAGATGATGGCCGGCGCCGGCGGCAACGACGAGGCGGCGGGCGACAAGATGAAGCGCATGACGTACATCCTCGACAGCATGACGTCGGCCGAGCTCGACTCGGACGGCAGCATCTTCTACGAGCCGCGCAAGGACGCGCTGCGGCGCGAGAAAGAGCGCGCCGCCAAGGAGGAGGAGGAGCGCAGCGTCGCCGTGGCGTCGAGCAGCAAGGCCGAGGACAAGAAGAAGAAGAAGAAGCCCAAGGTGCCGGTGCGCATGAACGCACGTGCGCGGCGTGTGGCACGAGGCAGCGGCACGAGTGTGCGCGAGGTCGAGGAGGTGAGCCGATGCGGATGCGTCCTTGACTGTCCTCCGCTGACACGCTGCAGTTTCTCATGCAATACCGCAGTGCGTGTCTTCCTGCGAGTGGTTCGCGCCGTGCTGACGCCTCGCGCAGTGGTCGCCAAGCTCGTCAAGTCGATGGGCGGCAAGGCCGGCTGGTGCGTGCGCCGGAGCGCAGCTGCAGGCGCGCCTCGCTCACCGCGCTCCCCACAGGCTCAAGCAGATGCAGGGCGGCGGAGCGGGCGCGGGCCGGGGGCGCGGGCCGCCGGCGCTGCCGCCGGGCATGACGCCCGAGAAGATTGCGCAGATGCAGAGCATGTTGTCGCCGGAGATGAAGGCGCAGCTGCGCATGCCGGGCGGGCGCGAGAAGCTGCTCAAGCAACTACAGGTGAGGCGGGATGACGAGCCAGCGGCGGCGCGTGCTGACGGCAGATGAGCAGTCCGGCGAGATACCGCCCGAGCTGGCAGCAATGGGGTGAGTGCCGCTGCGACGTGGATCTGTGTACAGCCGTGCGGAGCTCTGGTGCAGATGCTCACACCTCTCCGCAGCGGCATGGGCGGCGGCATGCCCGGCCTCGGCGGGCTCGGCAGCATGATGCAAGGCATGGGGTGAGTGCCCTGGACGATCTGCCCCCTCCTGCGCCTGGCTGACCCTTGTCTTCTCACAGTGGCATGGGCGGCATGATGCAGAACCTGATGGGCGGCTTTGGCGGCGGCGCCGGCGCGGGCCAGCGGTAGAATCGATGGATGTGCGCGTGCGAGCGGGTGTGAGACGGGAGCGTCTGCGTGGCGTCAGCGGCGGCGCTGCCGTCCAGGCAGGGCACAGCCGTCCAGCCTGGTTCGCGTCTGAGAGGCAGCGAAGCCGTGCACTGTCTGTCACTCCTCTGCCAGGAGCGAGCGAGGGATGTCAGCGCCGTTGCTCTAGTGTGGGCGGCGCGCGTGGCTGTGTGTGTCTGTGCGCGCGCTGCGCCCTCGCGGGTGAGATCACGGCGGGCGCAGGCGCAGCGCCGGTGTCCGCCGCCGCCGCGCCCGCCGCGCCCCTGGAGTTGGCACCGCACATGCGGCCGCGCCGCCTCCACGTCTCACCACCACCACCACCCTCGCCCACCATGTCCAACTCCACGCCCGAGCAGCTCCTCGCGTCGGCCGAGAAGCGCGCCGCCTCGTCCGGCGGCTGGTTCTCCTCCAAGTCGGCCGCGCTCGACGAGGCGACGGAGCTCTTCAAGGCCGCCGCCAACAAGCTGCGCCTCGCCAACCGCTTCGAGGAGGCCGGGCGCGCATTCGTGCGCGCCGCGCAGACCGAGGAGAAGGCCGGCGAGAAGGACTTTGCCGCCAACACGTACTTTGAGGCGAGCAAGTGCTTCAAGATGGCGCGGCCAGAGGGTGCGTGGCGGCGTGAGGTGCCGGGTGCGGCGTGGCGACGTGAGGTGCGGGGTGCGGCGTGGCGCAGCACGGCGGCGGCGAGAGAGATGTGGCTGCAGCATGCCCAGACGCAGTGTGTGAGGAGCTCTCTCATGGCTGCGGCGACGGCGAGCGGCGCAACCCGGCTAGAGAGGCCGGAGCCGGCTCAGGGTCGCTGCTGGCGCGGCCAGTCTTCACGCGCAGACCACTGACATCACTGCAGAGGCCGTTGCGGCGCTTGTTGCCTCGCGCGACATTCTGCTCGCCGCGGGCCGCTTCCGGCAGGCGGCCGACCGCGAGAAGCAGGTGGCCGAGCTGTACAAGGGCGACGCGGGCGATGCGGCCAAGGCGCGCGATGCATACGAGCGCGCCGCCGGCTGGTACGCACAGGAGGGCGCTGCTGCGTGAGTGCAGTGGCAGTGTGCGACGTCTGCTGCTGGCGACTGACGCTGCGTACAGCACGGCGAGCGGCTGCTACCGCGAGTCGGCGACACTTGCCATTGAGGTGGGCGACTTCAAGGGCGCGCTGGAGCGCTGGGAGCAGGTCGCGGCCATGGCGCTCGAGAGCAACCTCACGCGCTACAGCGTCAAGGACTACTACCTCGCCGCCGGCGGCTGCTACCTTGCCATTCCGGTGAGTGTACCGCGTAGTGTGGGAGTGGGGCGTGGCTGACGGTGCTGCGCAGGACTACGTGGCGTGCGGCAACGCGATGGGCTTCTATGCACAGCAGGACCCGAGCTTCCCGGGCACGATGGAGGGGCGCTTCCTCCACTCGCTGCTCACTGCGTGCGAGGCCGGCGACGTGGCCGCACTCGACGCCGCCGTCGCCGACTACGACCGCACGAAGCGCGTCAGCGGGTACATGGCGACGCTGCTGCGCGCGGTGCGCAAGGCCGTGCAGGACGAGCCAGATCTGGCGTGAGGGCAGGAATGGAGATGTGCCGCCAGACAGAGCAGAGCTGATGAGCGAGTGGAGCATGCGTTGCAGTGCGGTCTATTAGGATGTGTAGGTAGGGTATCTGCCGTTGCTCGCGGTCGGCCGCTGGGATTTCTAGATGCGCCACAGGCCCACGAGGCGTGTCTGTCCAGCGGCGCTGCTCTCCTGCGAGGCACGCTGCGTCTCCGCCAGCACTTGCGCGAGGGCCTCGCCGCTGGCAGCCTCGAGCTCGATGAAGTAGCGCCGGTTCCACTCGCCGTGGCCCGGCGCCGCACCACCGTCGGGCGCGAGCTGCACGCTGGCGTAGTCTGGGTCCAGACTGATGCGCCGCAGCACAGCGTCCGAGGCAGCGAGATGCGCCAGACACACGTGCAGCAGGCCAGGCTCGCCCGGCGCCGGATGCCGGCACTGCACGGCGAGCAGGGCGCGGCTGCGCTGCGCTGTCGGCAGCGGCGGTGCCTCGGACGTGCAGAGGAGGAAGCGTGTCTCGTTGTCTGCGCATCGTCAGAGCATGCCGCACGAGGCGCATCAGACGAGACTCACCGTCGCGGTCCTGGATCCCCTCGCGCAGCACCACGAGGCCCATCTTCTCTGCGCAGTGCGCGCTCGCGATGGCAGCGCAGCCGGGCGCACCCGCCGCCGCCTTTTCTGCAGCCATGCCGGTGGACTCGACGGGTGTGCGGCGTGCGCTCAGCCTGCCGAGGAAGCCGCGGCACTGCCCGATTGGCTGTCTGGTGGTGAGCGGAGCGCAGGCGGGCAACGACTGCCGGTGCTCACCTGCTCGTGGCTGAAGATCTCGCTGAGCCCAGCGGCCATCTCTGCGTCCGTCGCTGTCCCGCCGCGGCCCGCCGTGAGGCGCTCGAGCGTCGCCGGCGAGCAGAGCAGGCTGTGCCGCACGGCGCGGATCGCCTCGGCGACGACGTACAGGCGCTCCTGCCGCACGAGCACCGCATTCGTCTCGCCCACCGGGCCGAAGCTGCTGTTCTCGTAGGGCAGCAGCGCGAGCTGGCCTGCCTGGGCGGCCCGCGCCGCACACGCCGTGATGCTCACGCACGGCTCGAGGGCAAACGGCCGCGAGCGCCGCGCATTGAGCGACTGTGCCACGGCGTGCGAGTACGTGCCTAGCGGCCCGAGGTAGAAGAGCGTGTCTGCGGCGAGATGGTCCAGCGACGCGGCCGGCGCGGCCGGCGAGGCAGTGGGCAAGCTCATGGGCGATGGTGGGCAGAAGGAGGAGAGCAGAGTGGAGCGTGTCGCGCCGTGCCGCGCACGACGCGTACAGGTAGCTTTCCTTCCCAACCACCGCCTCCACACCCAGCAGCAGGATCATCGCTTGTCATTATTTCTGCTTGCGGGCTTGAGCTGTGTAGCGCGCCAGCTCCTCCCTCATGCGCTCTGCAAACTTGCCGGGCTCCAGGTTGCTGCCCAGCACTTCTCTGCACAGCCAGCGCCCTGCCTGCTCAATGGCGACCACCGCCGGGCCTGCCAGTGCGGCGCAGCCAAGCTCCTGCGCTAGCACGGCAAGGGCGCACCTCAATCTCCTGATGCTGCAGCCACTTGGCCACAAGGCTGTAGATGCGCTGTGCTTGTGCTTGCGCAGAAGCAAAGCCTGGCGCTGCAGGGACACCTGGCCGCATCTGTGCAACAACGCCTGGCGCTGCGTTGAACACTGGCTGCAGCAAGGGATCAAGCCGCGCCGCAGCGTCAGAGCCTGGCTTCCTTGCTGCTGCTGAGGCCATGCAAGGCTGCTCTGCAGGCACGCCCAAGAAAGAGTTGACGGCTAGCTAGCCAGTGCTGCACTTCCTTGCTGGCGCTGCGGGCCTGCCTGAGGCGCAGCCTGACGTTGAGGTGTGGCAAGAGGGTTAGGGTTAGGGTTAGGGTTAGGGTTAGGGTTAGGGTTAGGGTTAGGGTTAGGGTTAGGGTTAGGGTTAGGGTTAGGGTTAGGGTTAGGGT